>NC_086351.1:13366982-13534482 GCF_036324505.1 Eleginops maclovinus | reverse complement strand
TCCTGACATGAATTCTTTTTACCCTTTTACTGTATTTCCCTCCTCTTCCTTGCTTTTCCCCGCTCGCCATTCATCTTCAGGTCCTCTGTCCATCTCTCTCCCTCCCTCACCACCTCTCTGTCAGGCCCCAGCTCTCTCCCTCCTCTTCCTTCGCCTGGCAGTGGAGCGGCTCCACTCTTGCTGACAGTGCTGTTTGTGTGAACTGAGTGCTGAGCTTCACAGCCCCCTCGCCTCCCATTGCCCCCCCCCCGCTCCACCGCCTCTCCTACTCATCCTCCAGCTCCTTCCCTCCTTTCCTTCTGCCTCCCACCTACATACCCCTTGAGGCGAGGGAATTAACCTTCCAGCCTTGGGCTGCTAGGCTTAATGACTGTCTGTGGGGCCAGCTCCCACTACACAACCCAGCTGCTAACATCTGGGCCACACACACACTCGCAATCGCACACACAAACTGTACTGGACACTGAATCTGTGCCGCATACACAACATATGGTTGCAGTCCTTGAATGTGTGCCACTATACTGTGTCATTATCATTGGTCTTTATTGCCTGCTGCACAAATGCGGGAATTTCTTACCACTACTCCCAGAGACAGCGGTTGGTCTATCATTACTGCATGGCTGACCCATAGTGGAACACCAGATGCAGCAATATAACTGCTTATGTGTTTATACATGGTTTGTACATATAGTCAACACAGAGCCATAGCAGAAGCCTGGACTCTCAGCGGACCAAATGTAAAATACAAGCACACGTGGAAAATAAAAACATGACCTTTTAAGTTGTCTTGCTAGAGCAGCTTTCAGGATGTTCCACTGAGAAAATAGTGGTATCCTCCAGCCACCATTCAGTTGGAAGTATACAATTGACAAAACGTTGGAAAGCAATATTCAGGAGGAAAAAAATCAAATATCCCACGGTTGAAAGTCCCTGTCTCGGTCTCCATCTCTGCAGTGAAGCAAATCACCCAGGAGTGTTCGGTATAGGAAATATAGTTATCTGGTTACTTCATTCATTATGTATGAGCATAAATGTTACAAACTAGCAGCTGTGAAGACATCCATGTTGCAACTGTATCTTTGAGTGCTGCGCTGCTCCTTCCAACCCGGTACAATGAAATGCTAAATAATGGGATCCATGAATACTCCGCAGAGAGGCAGAAAAGAAAGAAACTACAGGCCTTTTCCTCCGCTCTTAATACTGGCTCAGTGCAACTTTATTACACTTTTATAGTTATTTTTTCAGTTCTGCTGAAACAATAGGTCCAAAAACGTTTTAATTGGTCATTTTGTTACTGCATGACCTTAAAAGTACACAAGTTCTTTGAATCCTTGGGAAAGCAATGGCATTGTTATTGTTTTTTCACTTTTATTTTACTGTTCAGGTGACCCCCTTGTATCCATTGCCACCAATACTTCTTATATGTAATCGTTCATTCATTCTTCAGTCTAATACTGCCTCTCTCCCTCTCTTTATCTGTTTGCCTCTGCCTTTAGTCTAAGGAGTGAGAGAAGGGGGAGTCCCATTGGCATTCTTTCACACCTCCGTCACTCACTTTTGTTCAGAGAGCCATCTGTAGATCAGGAAGACAAAAAGACGCTCCTGAGCCTTGGCGTCGCTCAACAGGTAAGCACAACTTTCTTTCTCTCATGCAAATCCACACACCTATTCAAAGATTCCTTGCTTTTTTTAAAGAAGGAAATACCCCCCCTCTCTGTGTGCCTCACTCTTTCTCTGTGTGCACCCTAGGCAGGCTGATGTGCTTGAGTTGGTGGAAGTTGAAAGAAGGTTCTGCCTCTCAGTCTCTTAACTTTTTTTCCTGGGAAGAGCAGGTGTGTGAGTGTGTGTTGCAAAGTCAGAGTAATCCAGTAAACTTGAGCATTTGGAGCTGAAGAGAGTGGAGACAAATCACACTAACACCTATCTTGGGTTTCCTTGAGTGCCTTGGATTTGCACCAGACATATGAAGCTGCTGAGCTGCTGAACCAGGACTGGAACTGTATGATATAGCCCGTCTATCCTCGAGGCTGAGTACTATTCTGTCTTAGAATAAAAATGCCTAAAGAATGGCATGCTTAAATGCTCAATCAATCATTCGGATGTGATAAGATTCTGTTGATAATCTAATCTTTGTCTTTTAGACGTTAATTGTTAAAGCAGTGACAGCTTTTATAAGCTACAGTAATTGGAGCTACAGGCATCTGGTGGGATTGCTAAGTAAGGTTGATATTAAGATGTAGGACCACATCTGAAATGGATGGCTGCATGGGGTTGAAACTCCATTTTCTGCACATTGACTGATTTCATGGGGTTTCACGTTAAATTGGTCTAGAATTGAGTGTATTGAGTCGTTTGATGATGTTATGAAAGACGCCATTAAAAATCTACCTGTCGAGGTCACGCTGAATGGTTCAGCTACTTCTAATACCCTTGTGGGGAGAGTGGAAGCCCTGTGTCTGAAAGCGAATCAAATTTCAAATCAAACTTTGTAATTTGCATTTGTAAGAAGCTTGTGATGAACAAGGTCAGAAAAACCTATGGCAGTGCTGCTGTAGTAAAAAATATGAGTCTTTTTGTATTGGAAGAATAAATTGCTATTCAGGCCGGTATTTATCTAATGTTACATTTTAAGCAACCATTAAATGATATATACAAACTGCTACACCATCCCGGATTTTTCTATACAAAGAAATTAACATATTCCAGCAAATTTAAAATTCTTGCAACTGTCATCTTTTTTATTCAAGCAAAATGGCAGTGTATTTACCATGTTATGGGAATGTGGGGGGGTCTACTGTGTGTCTGAGGATAAGATGAGGTTCTGGCTGTTTTACTGTACTGTAGGCCTACTAACATATTTAAGTAATCCAATTCTTATTACCAAGATGGATAACTGTAAATTACCATGCATATGAGAATAAATAGTAACATAAGGCAGAATATAATGATTGTGTTTATGTTTACCATCACAAGCCGTTAAAAGCGACAGAAAAATTGAAAAGATGGGTACTGTTAACCTCAGAAAGTAATTCTATTCATTGAAGAAGGAGGTAATTGCCCCTGTGTGTTCAAAAAGTATACTGGGGGCTCTGAAATACGCAAATGTTTTGAGAGTGAAAATAATTGAGTGTGAGTTAATTCTTATCAAAGCCTGTTGGAGTGCAACTAATCGACTGAAGGGAGATGCGTCAAAGAGCTGTTCCCTTCATTTCATTTTGTCTATTCAGATGAGAAAATATTTAGTTTTCAATTAAGTAAATCACTATTATTTGTTCCACTCCTGCAGCAGATAAATTTAAGTGATTACAAACTGACTTAAAATCCACAGAGGGCTGTTCCAGGTCAAATAAGGAAGAGTATTGGATGCGTTGTGCACAGAGCCACAGCAAGACCTATGGACTCAATTCCAAAACTGTCCTGGGGATCCTTTCAGAACAAGAGCATGGCATGATGATGATCAACTTGCATGTATCTCTGGGAAATGACCAACCATAAAACAAACGAAAACAAATGTTGACGTGACTTATTTAAAGGACCATGCCAGACACACGCTTCAGCCTATTAATCAACAAATTGTCATTTCAAAACAACTAAACTTGACCCTTTGTGATGTTAAGGCATAGTCCAGGCAACCAACACACATTATTGTCATTGCATATAGCATGAGTTGCCGTGTTGGTATTGGACTGTGTTTCTAAAGAAGAATCTTTTCTATTTACTCCACATTTTATATTATTTGCATTGTTGATATTTGTCATATCCTGTAGCAATTCCTAAACCTTCCAACCATTTGTTTGATGAGTCGCAAAAGGTGTCAGTTTACACATCTATCTGTCAAGACTTATTAGAGATAAACGTTTGGAGTTGTTCCTACAGCTGTTCCTGATTTTATCTGCAAAGAGAAGCCAGATGAAACGCCGCAAAGAGCAACAGAGGTCTTCATAACGACAAACCACCATTTTTAAATGTAGAGCCGTTAGGATGTTGTTTTCTTATTGTGACTCATCAGGGGACTAAAACTAGTTGAACAAACTGAGGCCACTCAAACAGAGAAAGTTTCCGTCTAAAAGACACATTATTAACATCATGTTTGTAAAACTAATACTGTAAGTGCTTTTGGAATTGTGATTAGACTATTATGAAGACCTTTCAATCTGCCTTGAAGCTATTGTTTAATTGTTTATGTTTTACTTGCAAACTCATGCAGGATTGATGGACTAATAACTGATTAATTAATCTGAAAGGTCTGCTGTAATGTTGTTTTAATCATGTTTGTCAGAAGCTTGTGTAAATACCAGATGCAAGTTACAGTAAGTTGTCTGAAAGTAAGATCTTGAAAATAAACAAGCAAAAATGTAGAACTCATTTTGATTTGATAGCTTCTTTTTATAACACTTGTGATTGCCTCTGAAAAACAAAGGCGTATAACATTCATCTTGTGGGTACATAGAGTTTATGTATATTTCATGTCCTTTTTTTCATGGTTGTTCCAGGATTGTCGAAGGTCAGGTGCCAGTGGTGAAATGGACTTCTTGTCAGCATGGATTGTGTCTCCTTCAGCTCTACCCTTTCTCTGTCTCATCTTGGGTAAGAGAATCAAATGTCACCATGAAGCTATCATTATAGCAACTGTGGCCTTTTCAAGACCCATCCATGTTCAGGCCATTCAGCTGAGCAGTGGGAACCTTGACTTTATTGAATTTCCCCTGTAATATAATAGCTTATGTTGGCTTGTTTGTATGGGTAGCCTGCTCAAGTCACACCGTTTATAGCGACTGTTGTACAGGGAGAGTAAGTCATTTAAACTTATAGTTATTTTTGTATATTGAGCTGTGAAAATGTAGTCTGAGAAAACACATTTACTGCAGTATCAAAGGACTTACTGGGGCATCTTTCTTTTCTTTTGGACAAATCAGCTTGCAAATTAGGTTGGCAAAAAAAGACAAACTAACAAAACATCATTATTGTTTCCAACCTCTGTTCTATTGCTAAGTCAAATAGAAAAAACAACACCAGCTTCCCTTTTAGCCTCTTTTGCTTGGGGACCATTCTTCCTTTGAACAGGTAGAAAAACACATTTTAACTAATTTATTCATGGTCACAGGGGGAACTCAGTCTCAGGGTATTCATGTTTTATTCAAATAGTTTAATCCGAAAACTGCCTAAACTGTAGTATGGCCAGAAGCGTTACTTCATGCGACCATATTGACTTTTACCTCAATGTAAATCTGTCCAGTATGAGCGGTATGGTGTTGTGCATGTCATTTATAGCAGGTTTTTTTTTTTTAATAAACTTTGAATGTCCCTCTTAATCTCACCTCCAGCTTCAACTTATTTTTACAGAAAATAAATAAAACCCTTAACTTCTGCTCCTGGGTATTATTTGCACAGTTTTTCCTCTCAAGTTTCCTTGGTGATTAATTAAAGTTCATGCACCAAAAATACCCCTAAGATATCTGACACTATATTAGAATTATCTCATTTAGCTTTAAACACATATTAGCTCTAATAGACACCTTTCAGACAATACTACATGTGAATTTGGGGGTCTGAGGTAAATGCTGTAGTTGAAGAGGTCATGGAATATTGTCTTGAAATAATATGCTAGTCTCCTACAAACTATGATACCGTTATTTTAGAAATCAGGGTTGAACAATTTAATGTATGTACTGTAAAAATGAAGCTATCCACTCTCTAATAGAAATGAATTCAATATTCCATGGCAGACATTTTTGACAGATCAGAGAATTAAAGCCCTGCTGCAATTAATAACGTTAATTAATGATTGCTGCATTGCGTTTAGCTGCCGCCGTTCCAGCACCCTGATGATATTGTGCACACCTGCTTACAGGGACGCTCAATGTGAATAACTACGCAAATGTGTAATGTTTGTTTGTAGTTATTTAATATTCCTTTATCAACAATGGGTCAAATACTTTTAATTTGAATGGTGGGCGCATTGACAAACTCACAGAGAATTACCCCTTTTTCTGAAATTCCCCTAAAACACAATACTGAAACACTGTGGTCACACGTCTAAAATGCAGAATAATGGCCAATTGATGATAATGGATCATTGAATCCCCCTCATTACAACTGGCTCCAGTGGTTTAAAGACATAGACATCATCATTAGGCAGACTGGCTGAGAGGGAAGGGAGAGAGTGGTAGAGTTGGACAAATATCAAGAATCAACAAACATGGTGAGGTATTACCTTGTTTTATTTTTGTGAAACACGTTACAATTGTAATCTTTAAACTGCTAAAATGTAGGGTGAGAGCCAGTAATCTGTGTGACTGTGACAGCTATGTAACATTAGCTCACAGTAGCAACCATAAGCTAACTCGCAGTAAATTAACTCATGGCAGCTAGTGTGCGGTTTTACCATAGGTTTTACTTCAGGTAAACATAAACATTGGTATTCATTAGCTCTTGGTTTATTTTTATTCTGTTAAACAACTCTACAGAGGTTAAAGTTATTATTATGGGGAGTTATGTAGCATTATACTCAACGTAAACATCAAGCTAGCAACAACAACATCACTCACTAAAAAGTCTCCCCCTCTTTTTACAATTGTTCAAATACCACAAGCAACCTAGGTCACTGTTACAGATAACATGTCCCACATTCTTATTTCCAATTTACTGTTTAAGTGCTGTAGGCTAAAACTTTAGTAGAAAAACCCTTTAATGTAATAAACTGAGCCAGGGTACAATCTATGGTTCATCTTGTAAGAGGGGTTATTTCTTAATGTAAAAAGTTACATACTGTCATGAGGGTTCCTATTTTCGTACTGTACTTAGTATTTTTATATTTCATAATAATATGACTTGCCTATAACTATCTCTGAAGCGACTGCAGATTTGTTGTTGAGTATTCATTTATGTAAACTGTATGCAAATGTTCTCCTGTGTTTGGTTGTTTGTATGCATCCTCTGTAATGGCCAATTTTGCCCTTCATATTTGACGTGAGGTGACTGGTTCAGCCTTGATCTGAGAGCTCTGCCTTTCACTCATGTTGTCAGATGCAACAGAGCATGCACTTCACAAACAACTTGGTCATTGCCTCAATGAAGGTCAAGATTCAAACAGCCTCGCGGAATCAAGCTCCTTTCTCTGTGGGGCACTGTTTGAACGAGATTCACGCTCAGATATTAACCATTATTTGGAGTATGCAGTTGTGTTTGGCTCCTTAAACAGAATTTATTCATAAACTCTGTGTATAATAATCCTAGCCCCAGTGTTAGAGGCTCGTGGACTGCCTGTCTTAAGGTTAACTTCCTGACTTGAATGCACTGCACCAAGGAATGTCACCTAAGAGCTTGGCTGAAGGATAGCCAACCCCACCTATGACAAACAAGGGGGATTAAAGTGATAATCATTACTCTTCCCCAGAGGAATTAGCTGGTGGGACATCGACATTGAAGAAAAACCGCAGGTGAACGAGGTCTCTGATACGGGTGCTTTTTCCTTCTCCCAATACCCTATCTGCATGGCTGAAGGGGGATTTAATTCGGAGTAATTACTTTATTGACTAATTTCAGGACCGTATCACTGCAGTTTCCCATCAATAAAACATATGCCAGCATGAATAATGTGACCAGACACAATGGGCGGCCTTCTCAGACAAAAGACGGCAAGACTGCATCCCTGTGGTGTATGTTTATGGCATGCTCCCTCCACTTCTTTTATATCCTCCATAACACTCCTCAAAAATCGGCCTTTGTACTTCTCCCCCTTTTTACAATAAATCCCATCACATCCCTTCCCTTCTCTAAGATTCCACTCAAACTCCATTTCCCCCTCTTCGCTTTTTATGTCTCTAGGCACGCATACCCAGCAGGCCTTCAGGTCCGAGCCCAGGAACCTCACTGTGCGGATGGGAGCCACAGCTGTGTTGAGGTGTGAGGTGCTGAGAGCCTCAGGGACTGTGCAGTGGGTGAAGGATGGCCTCCTCCTGGGACCACAGAGAAGCCTGCCAGGCTTTGAGCGCTACAGCATGATTGGAAACCCCAAGAGAGGTAAACAAGGATACTCACAGAATATGCTATATGCCTATTGGGCTTTGATGGACCCATCCAAGCTAAATAAATGAACGTGTGTAATAAAAACACAAATAAAAAAAAACAAAGCAGAACTAGTCATCCTAAAGTGCCAATGGTTGAATAACATACAGTATAGTTCAAACTGTTTTAATTGTGAAGTGCTGCTGTCAGCTCAGGAGGCGGTGCAGCTTGAGGTTGGCTACTCTAAAAGTAAATGGGATGATGTTGTTGCTATGGCTTCAAAGTGCTGTAATAAAGCAACACAGACATTATGGAACCTTATGCCACATTGGCTCTATACTGGGAGTATCTGGGAGTGAGGAGGTGATGAGATTGTCAACAGCCTCTCACACGTCCCCCTCACTGTCATTCACATGTGAAGACAGAAAAAAAAATTAAAGCGATAGTGTCAGCAAATCATTGAAATGTGGCAGGGAATAAAGTGTGTTGCAGAATCTGCAACACAGTCTATAAAAAGTAATAGCCAATTAGACAGCAATCCAGAGAAAGAGAAGAGCATCTGTTCCTGATCAGCCCGCAACAAGCCGCACTTCACAGTTGCACAATGTCGGAGACCGCCAGCAACTCATAAACACTGCATGCCCATCCACGCATTGTCTATATTTATTAACCCCTATAGTTAACATAAAAACAAACGTATAAAAGACTTAAATGATGTTTGTCAGCTGATTAGTCGTCAGTGAGCAAATTACAGTAAGCATTACAGCAGGTACAGGATTAGAACAACATTTCTCTACCTGTGTTTCCCTGACGTTCAACTAAATAAAAGGTACACACATGAACATAAGGAACACAAAAACACACAAACTCTCAAACATTTAAACATACACTCATGAATAAACAACCCATCACCGCAGGTACACTATACCAGAAACAAAACCTGCAAGCGGATGTATGCAATCACTTTACGCTGCACCGAAAGAGCAGAATCGTTAAGATGGCACTTGACTGCACTTGATACTCCACCAGTTTTTGCTGATTGTCCCCATCAGGGATGTTTATTGATGCTTAAAAAAGCCTGAAATGACACATTTACAAAAACATAAGAGGCCAGCATTGATTTCAACATATACTTAGCGTTTAAGTAGCACTCTTAGTTTCAACAAGAGGAAGCATTGATGTAAATGTGCATAAACATGAGGCTAAATCTACTGTAGGATTTCCTGCATCTGTGCACAATGATGTGCACTGCAAAGCCCAACACAGAGAACAACAGATACGACAGCCTGTTCAAGGCACTATAGCATTAAGTGAGTTTTTCTTAATTTATTTTTAATGATTGCTACACAAGGTGTAATTTGATAACATGGCACGCCGACAGTCAATCAGGGAAAATGTAATTATGAATGAACTCTCTTGTCCACATGTCATCACATTTACCCTAAGAGCACATTTTTCTCCTCTAATATCAGCTAACTAATATCAAGCATTTATAAAGTGACACACCAAAGTCACATATGAGTATTAAGAGTTTGTGACATGTTGGTAACACTACAATGTATTAGAAAATGAAGATATTTCAAATTATGTTTGACAAACCTTGAAGGCCAGTAAACATGCAAACATTTTCTATTACAAGTAGGTAGTACTAATAAGAAGATGTTTCACTAATTGCGTGGCATTCTATAAATTGTTGTTTAAGAATAAAAAGTACTTTATCTTTAATCACCTTGTACTAGAGTAGCACTAAAGACAACAAAACATTCCCTTTCTGAAAGGATAAATGGTCCTGTAAAATTGTGGCTGTTACTGTCTGTAACAAACTGCCTGTTTTTTAAGTTAAAAAAAAGTAAGTGAGACAAACTATACTCGGGTGCTTTAATGACTCCGCGTCAAGATCAACATTTTACACCTTTTCTCCTTTTCCATTGGGACTGGCCTTTCTTAATTATGCAAGAATACTTGTTTCCAGCTTTACCGCCAATACAAAAATGCAGATTTGCAGAGGAGAGAATATACACTGCTGCTGACATAATGGCTATGTAGATTTACTGTATCCCAAAATTGTGAAGACCCTAGCTGAAATAAATACAGTGTAATGGACAAATAAGCAAATCGGGAAGCAGCGCTCCGCCATCTCCACTACCATAAATACACACTCTGTACAACTTGATTGCACTATTTGTGAATAATTCCAGGAAAGAGGAATGTGATTAATAACTTAAATTTCTCTCTCTCTGCACTCAATGATAAGTTAGATGTTGAAATTGCTTCTGGTTGGTGTTAATTATCTTGCCAGCTTACTTGACAGATGCATTTTTAGGCCTGGGTGGTTGTCAAACCAAAATACTATTTTGCACATGCTAGAAGGCAGTGAGCCAAAGAATCAGGAGCTGAAAAACCAACACTGAGCATCATATAATCCCCAGAGGTTATGGCAACGCATCAAGCCATTTTGACTTGCCAGACTATCAGAAGAGAGATACCGAGAGAAGGACTCTGCCTGGCGTCAATTAATAGACCGTTTATTTGCTCGGCGTTGTGAATCTGGGATTGGATTTCGTTTACCATGCTGGAAAGTCATTTCTAAACAAAATGACTCTGCTATGAGTACAGACAAGCACCAAATGTCTGAAGCGGGGGGTTCTCAGCAAGTGAGATGTTTCCATTTTACAGAAATATGAAAATAGTCTATTTATAATCAAATAAAATACCCACACGTCAGCAGTCGAGCATATTACCGTATTGAATTCAAAAGCCAGACTGCCATTGCTTTTATTGTTAATTTTCCCATTTCCCATGTTGAAAATTGCCTATAATTCAGACTCTCTGAAATCAACACAGAAGAAATAAGGCCTGCAAGAGGTGTTTATCGATACACATGCAACAACTCTGAACAGTGAGCGCTATATTCAGTGGGGAGGAGAGAAAAGACTAAGCAAGCGTTTCCTTTCTGTTATTATTTAAATTATTTTAGTGAGTACATATTTATCACACCATAATGTGTCTCATCAACCTCTCCCTCTCCTCTTCAGGACAGTATCATCTGCAGATTGAGAAGACCCTGCTGGAAGATGAAGCTTCATATGAATGTCAAGCGGGCCGATCTGATAGCAGTCAAGCTATCATTTCCACCACAGCATGGATCATGATGCTAAGTGAGCACAACCATGGAAGTGTGGACAGAGTGTGGGCTTATACAATTGTACCTGAGAAAATATTGCTTGTTATGATTCAAATAACTTACACACTTTGCAAAGGGAAAATGACAACTTCTCAAAAATAAATGTCACCTGCTCTTGGTGCTGCATTATCCCTCATCATTTATCTGGATAATTGTCTGCCAGAGTTTGCTTGATCACTGTATGTCAGGAAAACATGTATTGACGCACAGCAAGCATTTTCAATCCTCCACTAACATACACAACCTCCTGCCCGCTAATCAGCATATAAAGAGCTGTTACATATTCATTTCTATTGATAAAAAGTTTTAATTTGCTTAGGATTAGGCATTAACAGCAGCACACACTCGACTTTATAGACTACATTTAAAGTGTCCTTGGTACAGTAGAACTCAGCGGTTACCTTCGAGCATTTTTTTTGAAGCATGTATGTAGAAAGTAACACTTTTCTGACTATTTATTTCTTTAACAAGCATCATGCCATCCCCACATGTTCCAGTAGGTCTGTGGCTTTAACCAGCAGCTACACAATACAGAGTGTTAGAACAGCCTGATTTCCTGGCAAGCCTCCAGGCGATCCATGTCTCTCCCTTTCACAGGAATAAATTATATCGGAATTGATTGAAAAGTTCCTACTCAGACATGCGCTGGAATAGATGTAATTGTGCGACTATATTATACCACCTGTTGTCACCTTTATGACAACCCCGGTATCTCTCCCTCCCTATCCCTCTTGGTGGTGGGAGCAAGCCCATATGTGGCGAGGAAAGGACTCTAAAAGAACCTTTCTTCTCCAGGCGCATTTCATTTGCTTACACCCCCCTCCCCATTCTGCACAATTTCTAACCCCTCTCCCTCGCTTTCCGGCTTTCTCTTTGGTGACCATGGAGAGGGGTTTTTTTTCAGTTAGGGTGGCCGTGGCGATTATAGCAGCCTCACTCTCCTCTGGGAAGAAAGCAGGTTTTTCTGACATCAATGGGCCGGTGGGAGGGGTGGCGGGTGGTGTGGGATACGAAGAGGCATAGACCGCAGACGTCTCCTTTGAATGGCTACGTTCTGCTCTACACTGCAGCAGTCTTATGTCCTACAGCAGGCCTACACCTGCAGCCACAGCAGGCTTGACTCCCACATTTATTACCTCTGAATTGCCTATTGCATATGCGCCCACATACACAAAGTCAACACGATTGCCTTAGGCTTTGTCGTAAAGGTCAAAATGTGTGGGAATTATGTTTTGTGTTGCATCAGGGATCACTGGTAGTCATATTTACAATGACTCAAACCTACTGCCACCGTGTGCCTGCCATGCCCGGATCCAAATCTCAGCTGGTGTTTTTGTTCAGTGTCTTGGGAACAATTTCCAGCTGTTGACTTTTTAAGATGGACAGTAACAGCTGCACTCTTGCAAAGGGCAAAGAGTGAGCGTCTGCCTTAAAAAGCACTCTGCAGCCTTGGTCCTAAAGGGTCATTTGTTCCAACCCACCAACTCAACTGATTCAAAGTACGTGACTAATCTGGGGCTTGATAATGAGCTGATGAATTCAATCTCCTCTTAGTGCTGAACTGGGACTGGAAACTGTGCATCCCTTTGAAGTGCACTGTTTCTGATGAGTTCCCCACAGACTTCTCCATCACAGAACTACAGCTCCCAAGGCCCACACCCCTGGCCAGCCAACCATGGCCATATCCCATCAAGCCCTGCATCAAATCATAACACTATAAACTCTTTATGAGGAGATACAGTGGGGGAGAGGGGAGGAATGTGAAAACAAAACAGAAATTGTTGGTCGTATAATTGGATTTTTGGGTCAGAGGGAATGCTATCATGACTGGCTAATTCAAGATGAATCACCACAGGCAGTGAATAGCATGGACGGGGGTAAAAATGTCAATATGCCCCATCCACGAGCTTACAAAGAGATGTTTTCAAGACATTTCCATTGGTGCAACATAACTCCTGTGTGTTTTTGCCTTCCTGTGGAGCTTAGATAGGGGATTACCGCAATAGGCAGATCAAGTGGCAGTGAGTAATCCATGAGAATAACAACCTCTACCCCCTCTGCCGTAACCCCCTCCTCTTCTAAAACGTACCCTGCACCGTGCCTGTCACACACCTGACACATCCTGTGTCTCGGTTTATACCATTAGCCTTAGCATTTAATCCTATTAATGAACAACTCTCTCCCTCTCTGCATTGCCTGCCGGTACAGATGCCTCCTGCAAATGTTCAAAACACTTATTTGATGTCTTCTGGTTTTAGACCGTGTTACTCATTCTGTTGCCATAGTTGGGTCTTACAGCGGTGTGTGCGCGGTTTCGTGTTGATGTGCGTGTTTGCCCATGTGTGTAAGCTTATTATCAGTGTTGGTTGGAGGTTAGAGGACATTTTAGGAACGAGGGCTATGGTGAGGTTTTTGCGGTAGCTAATGAGTTTAGCACTTGAAGAGTATATAATGAGACTTCATTCTACCATTCCCTGTTATGAATAATGGAACAACTTATAAATGGGGGCACAAGCAACGCAGCGCATGGTGACTTTATTCATCTTCGTTCATGGAAAGTTCTGACAGTTGCCCAAGATGTAACCCCAGCAGGGGACGGTTTGTTATACAGTGGTGTTACGGCGTGCATATTACGGTAACAGACAATTAGCAAAGGAAGCCCTGCTAAATAGTCAAATGAGACACTAAAAGAACAACTCAGGTGTTTTGTCTCTCCCGTTTGATTTGAACTATTTTTAATAAATGAAAAAAGGGATACTCGCTTTTCTTTAATGTGTTACATTATTTTGTTAAATGGTCCTTGGTCTTTTTTAATGGATCGAGAGCCAAAGCTAAGAGAGAGCAGTATTGTGTCAGGAGGAGTGGCGTCACGGCGGGCGAGGGGAGATGGGGCCGCTGCTCTACTTCTCCCCCAGAACAGACGGGAGACGGTGAGGAAGGGAGCGCTGAAAATAAGCACTGTTGCAGAGGCTTTTATCGCCAGAGATCACACACCTGAGACTGAGAATATGTGCGTATCTGTGTGAGAATGTGTGTTTTTTCTATCAAAAAAATCTATCCTTTTACATGTGTATGGATGTGCTGCTTTAGCCAATCTTTGTCATGCAGAGATAAAACCAATAAGTGTGATCTGCAGTCTCCATTATTATTTTTAGATCGGCATAATAAGCTTTTTAGAGACTGGTTGATCCTCTGGGCCTCTTTCAATAATTTTCTACAGAATCAGCTTGGTATCACATGTTACTGTACACACACTCTGTAGCTTGTCTGCACACTCGCTCATCTTTGTCAGTGTGTTTGTGAATGCAAATCTACGTGCACTGTAGACTTGAGTGTATCTTTAGAGTGTTTTATGCAAAGGAGCAATGTGTGAGTGTGTGTGTGCATCTGTATGTGAATGAGAGAGAAACAAAGGTTGGTACGCATATTGATGTGTGTCTACTAATCTGCTTCTTATCTGCCTTATCCATCCATCCGTCTGTATTTGTCTAATGAATCAAATTTTGCGGCTCACTGTTTCTCGTCTGATCGGCAGAAGCAAGTCTTTGCGTGCCTATCTATTATTGTGTTCATATATGTACCTTAATAAGAGAGATAGGACTAGAAAGCAACAGATAGGGAGAGACGGAGACAAAATAACAAAGCAGAGAGGCAATTAGAAAAGAAAGGGGCAGAGAGAGTTAATTCTGAGAACAGCTTGTATGCTGTCTGTTTTTGCTCTGAGTGCATGTCCAGTAAATTGAATAGAGTGTGTGTTGTTGTTGTCCACATGTGCTATTACATTTGTACAAATGTTCATCCTGACTGAGCTGATTGGGTCACATTGTTTGATGTGATGGATGGCAGCCTTTAATTCCCAGTGCAAGCTGGAACACACCTTCCCCCGCACTTCTGCAGTTTAACTGCAGTGGTCAAGAAGGATAGTGTGGGGAGACGGGGGTGGGCTCGGGATGCTAGAGAGAGGATGATTGAGTGAATGAAAGATAAGAGGACCAGCATGAGCGAGCGAAGAAAAAAACGAGATACCTGCTTGCCTCATTTGTGAACATATCATTATTCTTATTTTAGGATTTGTTAGGCTGCCAGACACTCCTGGAGCACAACAAGTGATGCGCCTATGTTGAATCGTGCGGGCCTGAGTAGATTGAGAGTGCAGGGGCTGTCAATAGATGCATGGCCCAGTCATCTTCTCAGGAAGAGGGGGGGAAAACAAACAAATGCATCTCATTATTGCAGCGCGCGCCTCTGCAGTGCTCTAGGTAACCCATCACAGTCCACACAGATTCAATTGCTTCTTTTAAATCAGTTTGGAGCTGCAGCCACATCTCATCTGTCTCAATAGCAGACTGGAGCCAATGGACGGCCCTGCACACAGCAACAGCTCCTCCTAGTGGACAGGAGAAGATCGTATGTGACAAAAGAGGAAGATGAGCAGAATGTGTTGCTGATGTGGTTGTTTGTGCTCCAGCTGTTTACCCGCACATTAGCAGTGGACTTATCCCAGAATTCAGCAGCAGGTATCCTCGTGCTCCCGCTCTCTTCTGAAGCTTGTCTTACGCTCACTTTTCATTCTGGCCATACCTCTTTGCTCCTCTGCCAGAGGCTTTCATGTCTCTCTCACACATATTTACCTTGCCTGTATTTTGAGCTCCCCGTTCAATCTCTGACGTCAGGTAGCCTTTGCACTTGATCTCTGATGAAAGAAAAACTACCTTAACAGTACCCATAATATGTAATTATACAGGCTCATCTACTACCTAAAGCTGGCACAATAGACAATCAGGTTCCTCTAGCTTGATAGTCTTCGTAAAGAGTATCTCACAGATCTCTTTGATTGTTAGTTGGTGACAGATTCCTCAATTTACTGCAAAACAATTTCCAGTCCTTTGTGTTAAAAGCAGTTTTTTTTCCCCTTCCTGGAATTCCTATTTATGGTCAGATAAAAGGATTGTAGAGTAGAACAGTGGAGAAGTGAATACTGCTTTGATCAGTCCAGAAAGCACATATTTAGCTTGGGGGTGATCTGAGTAGAGGAGTGTTTGGTGTTTGCTATGATAGATTATTACTGGATCGGTTTCATCACCATTTCATCTCTGTATTCTCTTTTTGTCCACAATTTGTATTCTAACACAACAAAACATCAAACCTCGCTGTAGTGAATCACTCAAAAGCTGACAGCGTGACATTCCAGTCATTTCCAAATGTTTGCGAGCGCTTATTATAATATCATCATCGTGTAGGCCAATATCCATCTGTGACAGCGTCTGCTTCCTTTAACCAAAGATTAGCCTGATGTATGTTAGGTAAATGACGGCATAAATATACAACTTGAGCTGTTGTTTCTCTCATCCAGTTCCCCCCTCCAAGCCATACTTTGTGGTGGACATGGCAGCACCTTGGGTGGCAGGGTCAAAGTACACGGTCACCTGTATCGCCCCGGACGCAAAGCCCGTGGCTGACATCACAATTTATAAAGGTGAGTCGCCGCAAATGTGACAGAAATAGTCAGTTTGACAGGTTAGAAGTATTTGTTGCAACCTGAATGTTTAAATATAAAAAACACCATAGAAGATAAGATATGAGACTAATAAAGATCTCTTATTTCATGGTCTCTGAATAGCACAGTTGAAGGTGGCAGACTGTGTGGGAGGAAATAGCCTAACATTTGAAATTCCAATTCCTACCGACTTTACCGTTGCATGTACAGAGAATGTGGCACAAGTTCTGGAGTTGTTTACAAAAACAACAGCAATTTTTCCATTTTCTGTCTTTGCCTCTTGCTCCCCCGTCACACCTATTATACTGTATATTGCTGAAGGTTGTGCTGTAGTTCTATACATTATTGGTTTTCATGTCAAAATGTACATCCCTATTGGTTTCAAAAAACGCACATTTGTGTTGATGTTATTATAACGCTGTAGGATTTCGATTCAAAAATAGTTTGAGACAGTGGGATGTTTACTGAACATATAGTGTTGCACACTCAGAAATACACATGTCCATCACATTTCAGTATTTACGATTCCACACGAGAATAACACTGATGTTTCTGTTTCACATGAACACATTTACACACAGAGAACTCTGGCTTTTTGTGTTCCTTCCCCCCATTGTGTCTCTTAGATGGAGTGGAGCTGACAGGTGCACAGTCTTTCACCATGTCTGGCTCAAAGGATAAGCTCCTGAACACGCATGCTGAAGTAACGTATGTGTTCGCCCGCCTGCCAAAATCATTCCCCTCACTAACATGCTCAATCTCCCCAAGTCAGTCTTTGTTTTCTCCCTTTCCTTGTTTTCACCCCACTCTTATTTTCTCCCTCTGTTTTAGGGAGTACAATGCATTTCTACACACAGCAAACTGTTACTTGGCGCTGTGCGATTAAATTAGCTTTGTCAAATGCACAAAATTACATTCTGGCAGCGAGACAGATCCGATCCTCACAGGTTCGCCAGGTGCCTTTACATTAAACAGGCCCATAGATTACTTTAATCCAGCTTGTCTCCTCTGTGTCAAAGATAATAACCTCTTGTCATATCCTGAGATAACATTGGTACTGAGGAGCGGCAGCGTTGTTCAGCTCTGTGGCAGAGCAGCCGAGGTCTTAAGCAATATTGATGCCCCTTCCTCATATTCACAGTGAGCGTTCACAGCAGCGGGCCGGGTGTGATTGTTACAGTCGACATCGTGCTGTAATTTGAAATAGAAAACATGAGAGAGTAAACTAGGCTCGAAATAAAACCACTGCATTGGAGGGACCAGTGTTTCTTTTAATGAACATTACAAAGTGCATTTTTCAATCTACACTGCGGTGCAAGGTAAATTAACTCAAGAACTGTTTACTTTAGAACTAATTTGAGGAGCTTGTACGAAGTAGTGCCTTTTTAGCCATTTACTACTGTTAACTACATTTCAGAGGCAAGTGCAGCAAAGATTGCTTCCCTACACTATCCGATAGTTATATTTATGAGCTTAAATAAAGTAACTTCATGGGGAAACACATTTATGAAAGGCTATAAGACATTGTTAAAGTGGTTCTTAACCCTTTTAGGGTTGTAAAAGAACGGTGCATAGTTTGAGTTTTATGTTTCGATTTAAATTTCTTTGACTTTAGTATTTAGACATTTTCCCTCTTTTCTCCTTACATGGTTTGAATTTACAATCCATCCAATGTTTCACAGGAAACAAATAAAAGCGAAAAAGTGAAAGATACAAGGATACGTTGTTGGACCAGAACCTATTTTTTCTTCTATCCTGCCCCATGAATCATCTCACAGCCCCTCAGACTTATCTTGTGACTCCTAGATTGGAAACCCCTCGGACTAAACTACCGAGCTGTATAGAGAGCGTAGTGAAAAAGATCTCCAACTCCACCAGCTAACAGTATATTGTGGCATGCCCAATAATTCACCAGTTTTAACTAAATCTAAAACAGACATATAAAACAAACATCACATGTCACATGAAGCATTTTACTATGGAACTTGATGGATACTTTGAAGCACATGTTACTTATAAAGCATCTTACTTAAATAGGATCATTTATTAGACTACTTTAAAACTTCACCTGGCTCAATGTTAACTCTTTTTAAGTCTTTTCACCTTCTCATTTTGTCTGTGTTTCTGTTTCCTCCCAAAGGGTCACTGCTGTGAACTCTGACAATGGGAGGCAGCTGGCATGTCATGCACAGAACCCCGCCCTCTTCCGGCCCGTGGAGACCACAATGACCATGAACGTGCACTGTGAGTGTCTTAACCTGTCTTTAAACTGACAGTTAACACCCCCTTTCTTCAAAAAAAAGGAAAAAAAGCCCTTGTGTACAAACACACTCAACCACACAAGAATCCAACCTCCGGGAGGCCCAAGGGTATCCGTCCATGTGCAATCAGTCTTTGTTAGCAGTCCAAGGAGAAACATTCAACCTGAAGGCAAACTCACACCTACTTTGAGACAACATGAGTGTGACGGCCTCCAGTTCACACAGCTTCCCCTGGTGGGCTCAGATTAATATGAGCAAAGATGCAGTTATCTTGTTTTCTTACTGTAAAACTGCTTAGTCCACAGTGGTGCCATGGATCCATTTATATTTACTGTTTTATTCAGTAATCTTAAAATGATCTACACAGTTATTCTTATTTCCAACCAAAACCAATAACCAATTTTTTACCATAATATTAACTAATACAGTAAGCTGAGGCCACCACAGTTAACGATAATGAATCCCACAAAACTAACCTAGCAAACTTTTGTGCTCATCAGCTTAAATTAAATTTAGAATCCACTGAGGCAGGAGGGGAGGCAGTTTCTGTTGCTTTTTCTTTCATGCTATTATCACAAACCGCGTGACGTTATATAATAAAAACTGTTGCTGCAGCACACCAAGGTGAGTTGAGCTGCTTTGGCTCTCATTGTATTTGGCGTTTCTTCTTCCTCTTATTTGTAGAGGCAACAATGAAAGCCATTGTTGCTGAACACACAAACAGTGTGTCATGGCAGCTACTGTTTACTACAGTTGGTTTAGTATTTTCTACTCTGTTGATCAGTTAAAGTAATTGATTGTTTAGGCCCGAGAGTCTTCCCACCTGCTTCTCCTTGCCTAAATCACGTTGTTGATTAAAGTGGAGCAGGGCTGCTGACACCTTTAGCAGTGAGCGCTCACTAGCTCAGCTGCCGTGTTATCCACAGGCTGACTAGAAAAACTTAATGTTGTCTCTATCTGTACTCTTCTACATTAGAAACAGCTGCTGCTCTTTTAACAGCCACCAATAACCGTGATCACTCTTCCCGCCTCTCCGTCTCCTGCTCTGTATTAAACAACATAGGCACGGTGCTAAGTGCTAATGTTGCAGAACTCGGGACCACCGCTGCAGTCTTACTCAGCATGCCAGCCCATCAAAGCCAGCGCGGTGGCCATTTTCAGCCAGCCAGATTGTTAGCAAGGTGGCAATTTGTCACACTGGCCCAGGATCCGCAGCCTGCTCTCTGAAACTGATTGCAGCAATAACAAAGGCCCGTCCTCCCCTATTTACTGCCTATATTTTATTCAAGGGGGCTGTGATTTATTCATATTTCACGTTGCCTTATTACTGTTTGAACATCTGTTATGTTTCTTTATGGACTGGATCCAGCTCACTGCTCCCTTAATACTTAATGCTCTCATCAGATCTGGACCTCTTATCCCACAGTCATGTTGATTGTGCCCAATTTATTGGCCCTGTCTCAACAAATACGGATGCTCCCTACTCAATTGCCAAGAGTGTTCTCATCGCTGTGCAGTTTCTTTTTTATGTTATCCTCCTGATGGTAACTCCATGCCCGTTTTGCCAAGCTGCTACATCCTCTCTCATCCCTCACCCTCTTTTCCTTTTGCTTTCTAACGCCATTTATGCAAGTCTCTCTCTTTGTAAATTCCAAATTATTTTTGTCTCTCATTTCCTGGCAGACCCACCTCAGCCTCCAGTTATTTTGGGTCTAGAGAGAGAGGAAGTCAAAGAGAGAAGCATGCTCATGTTGGAGTGTGTATCTCATGGTGGAAACCCCCTAGCCACTCTCCACTGGACCAAGGTAAATCTTCAGCACCATCTGTTAAGCAGGCTCTGAAACACACTGTCACACTGGCAAAATTAGCTTTTTTATTTTAACAACTTGCAGTGTAAGCATCCCAATGTTAGCGGCTTCTGTACTTTATTTAGCACGCCATATGGGACTGTGCTCATTTTTGAAACATGTTCTTGATGTTGCTTTTTTTTTGTATTTGTGTCTGTAATTCAGAATGAAGAAGTTCTGTCGACAACGTGGGAAGAGGACGCTGCGGCGCAGAAGTCCAGCAGTATCCTCATCCTGAAAATCTGCCCAACAGACAACCAGGCAGTGGTGCGCTGTGAAAGCGCCAATCTGGTGTCACAGTCACCTCTGTCTGTTAGCCGCAAAATCACTGTGCTCTGTGAGTGAAAGTAATGCTTAGTGCACAGCGACGAAACACACACACACACACACACACACACACACACACACACACACACACACACACACACACACACACATTTATACTCAAAGCCCTGCCAGGACGAGCAGCAATGGATTATTTAGGATATGGACAAAAGGCTGAGCAATATAATAAGAGTCTTACCTCAAAAAGCAATTCTTTTGCTGTCCCAGCATAAATTCTAATGCTAATATCATTAATGAAACTAATGGTTATTATGGCTGCGGCCCATATTTCCGACCGCCTTCAGATTAGTATCACGGCACGCTCTTTCATAGCTGCTACAATAACTTAGCTGATTTGCTTCAATGCACACTCCCGAGGCAGTACAGCCTACACTTTGTGCGATAGTAACGCCCATGTTTAATAGATTATACATTTCTCTTTGAATTTAAAATGTTTGTTTCAGCAACTATAAAACAAATACAGAATTAATATTCAGCAGCCTTAGTGCATTGAGACTAACAATGGCCTGATTACCACTACAGAGCCAGACAATGTAAGTCAGGGCTTTAATGTGATTGATGCACCTATTTTATGTAAATATGCTTCGAATTAGAAACAGTCCTTGCAGAAAGCTCTTGCTTATTCCATGTGAGGGTGGCTGAAGTTATTCCACTGCCCCACCTTTCCCAACAAAGCCCCCAACCGACCCTTGTGCCATGCCTCACAGTCATCCATTCATGGATGTTGAAAATGAGCTGCTGACTGCCTGACTGCGCTCTAGGCACTGGCAGAGGCTGGAGGGCACAGAATACGTCTCACTGGTGTAATATGAATATGCCTCTTTTACCTCACGGCTCCTGCTTAATTCCAACATTCTTTGTGTGTGGCATGCACACAGGCGTCGCTTTCTATGTCTCATGTGGGAAAGACACAAATAAGCATTAAGATTTACATACATGACCCCTCCTTCCCCATATCTGCCATGTCTGCCAGCTCAGTCCCCAGTCTTTGTATTCCCCGGAAGGCTTTATGCAGCTGCATCGCTTTGCCTGCAGCTATTGTACCCCTGTCTCCCTCTGTGGTTAAAACGAAGCAGACTTTAGAAACCACGGCGTAAACCCCCTGAGAAAACAAGTTGCCACTCAAAGTGATTTTCCTTCTCACCCTTGATGCAGCTCTATGTTTCATATCCCAAAATAGGTGTGCTGCCTCTGTGATCAGAAAAGGTAGCTGTTGAATTCATGGGTGATATTTTTACCGACTTGTTTTCATATGTCTGCCTGCCTGTGCGTTTACAACAGTTGAGCCTGCAGAGGTGACACTTGTGGGGTCATTCACGGCCACCGAGGGGCAGGACTTGAATATGGGCTGCCACGCCACATCCAGTAATCCACCTGTCCAGATCCGCTGGTGGCTGGGCTACAAGGAACTCAACTCCACCGGAGAAGCTATGGAAGAGGTGGGACTACACAGCACACAAGCAGCACTAGGTTGTGATCTGTCCAAGCAAGTAGAAACAATGATGTTGGGTAGTGTACACAATGGGTTTTAAATGAATGATCATGCTTGTTCTTTTAAAGTGAATACTGCAGTAGGATATGTTTTTGTGTCTTTTTGTGAACACAAGCCATAATACATAAAGAGCAAACGCATTGCCCCCTTAAATTTGCCTTGAGGGTAATAGACTTTTTTTTTTAAATGCCTCTCATTGAATTAAAAAAGAATCCTCTAAAATGTGACCTCCTGTGAACCTTTTAGATGAAAGGAAATGGTATGACCATGAGCAGTGTGTCTGAATAGACCTACTGCAAATGAATCAGCAGGTGATTCTAAAAAGAGTATTCTGCTGCTCTTCTCCTCTTTTGTGTACGTTAATAAGATCAAAGTGAATAAAAGCTGACACAGAAGATGAGCGTTCTTAAACAAGCTCTTTATTCATCTGGCAGCAGCATTTTCATTTGATCTTGCACAAGGCACTCAGTGTGGTGCTGTGTGTGAGCTTTAATGCATCTGAAACAGTGTGAGGTTAATGAAGACTGACGCTCCTGTCCAGTGTCTTTGTTAGTCTTTCTGACTGGGGCTTTTACAGTAATCACCACAATAATGGCTTTAATAACCAGATGAGCTGCACAGGCATGGCCACTATCAGGCAGGTGCGAAATGATGCTTCGCTCAATTTAAAACAGTGTGCAAAGCAGGAGAGTCAGATGAATATGCTATTTATCAAAGAGCATGCACAACATCACTCATTACAGCAGCTAATTTGCCATCTGTATTCGCCAAGACAAACCAATGTGGGTTGTTATTCTCCCTGATTCTTTTTTCTCCCTCTCTCCTAAGACTGAAAATGCCCGAAACCAAGTCTGTCTGTCCCCTGACTGAACTGCCATGTGTGCATTTTGTCCGCAGGGAGACAATGGTGGGATGACAACCATGTCCAACATGACCCACAGGGTCTCCCGGGAGGACGATGGACTGAAACTCACCTGTGAGGCTTTCAACAAGGGAACCCACTTCTCCAAGACCCAGTTCGACATCCTCAATGTCTACTGTCAGTAAGCCTTGGTGAAGTTTCTATTGTTGTTGAGTTAACTAGCATAAAATACATATGCAAGGAGAGTGACCTTTTATTTTTTACCACTTTTTTATATGTTATCAAATGTACACCCATCCTGGTTCAGGAGGGCTCGGTTGCCCAAATCAAAGCTCTGAATGTCAAGAAATGCAAAAATGGAAAAGAAATTGCTTTCGATATATGTAATTCTCCCCACAGAATGTGGCTATTCTTTACGCCTGCTTTGTCTCATTTGTGTTAATTTTTTCTGTTCCCCTTTTCAAATAGAAAATATTCTTTATGACTGGCCATGAGTGATGGTCTCTAAATGAAGTATAAACTACTGGGCTGCTGAAAATAAGTGTAAATGTACTACTAAATTCCTTCTTTTTGTTTCCTTACATCAGACCCCCCTCAAAATGTATGGCTCGATACTCCCCCTCCAGATGTCCCCCTTCGTTCAGGCACCACGGTCCGTCTCATCTGCTTCTCTACTGGAGGCAATCCCACTGCGACTCTGACTTGGTTCAAGGTTAGTGTGTACTGTATGTGTGTATTGGACCATATATCTAAAGTACACACTCTTCCCGGTGTAATATCCTCCCTTCCTGTTGTAGAATGGAAGGGCAGTGACTGATGCACTGAGGCAGACGTCTTTTGAGCGGGGTGTGGCTCGAGAACTGATCCTGGTTCTGACGGCAAGCGACAACATGGCCACCTACCGCTGTGATGCCACAAACAAAGCAAAGAAGATAATTTCTGCGCTCACTAAGCTCAAGGTTCAATGTGAGTTAGACCGGAGCTCTAACACAGTCACGCATGCTGAGAGAAAAGCACAATATCAGATGAATAGATTTATTTGAAACCATTTCACACAGATTTCCAGCTATATCATGTTGTACTCTTCTCCTCTTGATATTGTCAGTGCATTAAGATTGTGTGTTTTTGCTTTTGGTGCTCTAGTCCTAGCAGTAAGTATGAAGATCTCAACCAAGCAGGAGGTGCTACGGCAGGGACAGATGCTCACTCTGGAGTGCCTGTCTGGAAGCAGCAACCCTCAGCCCAGCATCTACTGGAGTTTGGCCGCAGTCAGGTTTGGCAAGGCGATGGGTGGGAAGGCCCATAGTTCAAAGGTTCAAAGGTTTTATTTGTCATATGCACAGCAGATACAGCGTATATGTTGGCAATGAAAATCTTATATCCCAGGCTCCTCCAACAACTCAACATATACAGTATAGTGCAAATAAGATAAATAAAATAGAAAATATATACAATAACAACACTAAGTAATAGTATGTAAAGATGTAAAATATATACATATGTAGAATAAATAGAAAGTATTTAAATACACTGTACAGTAATTTAAATACTTTACACTGTTGTATGAGGAGGTATAGACAGATGCATATATTACATATAAACAGATATTTATGGCAGATGTGTATAATATATAGATATGTGTACTATAAACAGTGGGCCACATACAGCGACATCATTTAGAATTTCCCTGGAATTTGTCTTAATTTAAGGCAATAAATATCAACTCCAGACACTCCGAACATGCTGAACCATGGCAGGTATAGTGCCATGTGCAAGTACTCTGGCATAAGAATGGAGTGGACGTCACCAATACGTCAGCAGTGTTGAAATTGTGGTACTGCTGTTAAATAAAGCTAAACAAAGGAAATGTGATTTTCCAGAGTGTCAGAACTTGTGTTATTGAATAGCAGTATGTAAGCCTTTCAGAAGGTGAACACACACTTTAATCCATCTAGGGCAGGGGTGTCCAAACTACGGCCCGGGGGCCAAATGCGGCCCGCAGGCCATTTTGAATCGGCCCTCAGCAAATTCTAAAAGTATAATGGAATAGGGCCCACAAATTAAACTTTTGATTGCTTATATGTTAAAATATATCAATGAACCCAATTTTCAAATAAATTCAGTCATTTAGAATATAAAACATTTTCTAACAAATCTTAGTTGATAAAAAAAAAAAAGCCCAATAACTTATTTCTATAACAAGCTTGAAATCGAACCTTCATATTTACTCTTATTATAAGCAATCTGAGGCTTCTGTTTTAAGGAATGAGCTGCCAACAAAATTAATGAAACCCTAAAGAGAGATGAGATGTAGGATGTGTTTTCCTTAAACCACTTGAAAGTATCGTGCATTATACACCTACATTTGATTTGTTTTGCTAACTTATAACTTCACTTATGAGGCAATATTTACCTCTATAAGTGGCCCAGCTCTCTGTATATTTTTCTGTATGTGGCCCTCGGTGAAAAACGTTTGGACACCCCTGATCTAGGGGTTTCAAAGGCTTTATTAGGATCCATGGACCAATTGTATTTCTTGAGCCCAAAACTGTAAAGATCCTATAATTATAACCACTCTAAAACATATGACAGTCTGAATGTGATAAAATGATATCCATGCATTTTATGTTCCTCAAATTCAGACTTGTTTTTCTTACGATGGACAAACAAATATATTTTCTTCTAATCTCTGCAAAACTTTTACCTAAGAGAAAAAGCAAAAAAAAGAAAAAATTGTTGAATCCCAGAAATCAATCGGTACTGACACAATGAGAAAAACATGTGGATATGAATAAAAATGAGAGGAAATCTGTTTTATATCGCTTCCTGCCTCCTGAGTCCCACTGACACTGACAGCAGCAGTTCCCTGCTAAATATTAGTGCTGAATGACTCCTGTAATGTGGTTAAAATTGTGATTGTTTGATGAACTTGAACTCTCCTGTTGATTTCATTTGCTGGATGCAATTTGTATCCTAGGTTACAGGGAGAGGACCAGCCCCCAAGGAAGGCTCACTTTGGTGGTGTGTCAGTGCAGAGTTCCCTATCCCTGAATCTGAGTTCACAACATCACAACAAGCATGTCATCTGCCAGGCCTACACTCCTGTGCTAGCTGAGGGGGCTAACACATTCTTTAAACTCAATGTGCTTTGTAAGTAGAGGGAAAACCGTTCATTTCTTTCATTCCTGCTTTGTTTGTTCCCTTCTTTCTTGGCAAGTGACCATGAGATGTGTTTTTTCTTAAACGATGCATAATGGTGCTTTATGATGGTGCGGATGTAAGCTGCTTTACTGATGTACTTTTGCACAGAAATGTCAGCATATAGTATGTGCGTGTGCTTTTTGTTTGCTGGAAAAACCTTTGTTTGGATTTGTGGGTCTGTTGAGCTCTGAGGCAGTGTGTCCTAATTGTGCATTTGCTTTGCTGCATGGCCATGTTTGTCTTTGATGCCATTTCATAGGCAGCAGCCAGCCTCTGCTTCAAAGCTCACTACTGTGTATGAGCATGAAGGAATGTCACTGTGTGTTTGTGCGGAGCTGCAGTTGGACAACAGTACTGTCACTCGTCATTTTAATGCCTGTCCCTCTCCCTCCCCCATTGCCTTTCTCCCCCGCCATCTAAGTGTGGGAAGTTGGTTGGATCTGGATTCATTGGTGGGATGTCGACTTTTTTTTACTGGTTTGACTCTCATTAGTGTCTCTTCCTGCTTCCATGCTCAATATGTTTTGTGTGTCTTTGTGTTCTCCTTTGCTCGTTCTTGTCATTCTGTGTGCTAGAGTTTGTATTCACGCCTTTGCTCATGTATTTTTGGTGTAAATCCAACTTGCGTAGCTGACTTGGTGTGCTGTTTCTGTGTCAGACCCACCAGAATTCAGCCCTGAGCAGCCGGTGCAGATTCAGGTGTTGGAGGATGACATGGCAACCATCCCATTGCTGGTCTCAGCTAACCCGGAGGAGGTCTCCTGCATTTGGCTGCACCGCAGGGAGAGGCTGGTCAAAGGTGATCCGAGGCTGTGTGATGGCTCTATAAACCAGGTCCTAGTTGAGCTGAGCCAGCAAGTAAGCACTCAGCTCTGCCATTCAGGGTCTGAATAAAACATGGCAGGTTAGCCAGCATGGGACCCTGCCAAATGTGATTCTCATTATGGCTCTAATGTATGCAGTCTAAATGAGGTTTGCTGTCTCCCTGAATACAACACAGCGATTCTAAACCTGGCTTCTCCTCCAGGCCGGTGTCATCAGGGCCCTGCTGCACCCACTCTCTTTCTGTGGTAACTCTGTTAGCTCCATCATACGCAGCCCCCACCATAAAATGTATCCTGAATGTGGAAACCCACCTATTGCATTCAGACTGCTGCGGTAGAGGAGGTGTCTCTCACACAGCCTATTGTCGGCTTCATGTGGGAATCCTGCCAGGCCAATCAATAATGCAGGATTAGATGTCACTTAGAGACCAGTGGCCAGAGGACACGCGGTTGATGAGAGTGTAATGAATACTTAATTTACCGTTGTTTTGCATGTGTGTGCGTCTCTGCGTGTGCGTTTCAATGTTTTTATAAAGAGGGGAATCTGCGCTTCCACTGGTCAGATGACAACTCTCTGAAGATCAAGAACGTGACAAGGAAAAATGCCGGAGTTTACACGGTCAAGTGTACCAACGAGGAGGGAGAAAACCAAGCCTCCATCATGCTGGATGTTCTGTGTAAGAAGTGCACACACAGAGTGGATGAGCAGTCACATGTATCCCAAACACCAATTCAATGTTTGAGTGAAATAACCTCACCTGTAGAGTACTTTGCACATATCAACATGGTTCCCACATGTCTTTGAATTTCTTGAAAGTGAATTGATATACAGTAGGTGGATAGAGGTTATAGAAAGAGCTTCAATTTATATATTTATTGCAAGAATAGAAATTCAAGCTCTTTTGATATTTTCTTCCTTTACCAAGTAAATAATATATGTGTGTGTGTGTGTGTGTGTGTGTGTGTGTGTGTGTGTGTGTGTGTGTGTGTGTGTGTGTGTGTGTGTGTGTGTGTGTGTGTGTGTGTGTGTGTGTGTGTGTGTGTGTGTGTGTCGGCTGCAGTTGCATCATTGTTTCACGCACCTTCTTAGAGCTGTGTTGAGTCCTTACATTTAAGGGAAATTGGGCTTGAAAAGTCCTGAATGTGATGCTTAAGAAGGTGTGGGAGTCCTGAATTAAAAAATGACATGCATGGCAGTGGTAACACGACTTTATTTTTTTCCCCCAGGTGTTCGAATAATTTTTCAGTTACCTTTTGAAAGCAAGTTAAATTATTTACAATAATTCCTAAAGCTTAATTAAAGTTCCCTAGAGCACTTAACAGAGGAAAATGGGCAAAGGGGATGGAAATGAGAGAAAAGGATGGGAGTATAAAAATCATTATCTTTTCACCTTCCTGCTATTCATTCATAATTGATCACTCTTTTTTTTTTACTAGCATGCCAGATTTGCAGGTAAAGCTTGGGGCCGTGTGGGTCACAAGTCAAGCTGTATAGGCTCCTTCATAGAATGTTGCAATAGCTGTCCATTTTGGATTTGAATCAGTAGACCTCTCACATGTTTTGAACTTGTCTAAAGCTGCTGAGTATCAGAACCGCTGAAGCATCCACGCACACAGACATCAACATTGGCTTTCAGCCCCTACCCAGCAAGCATGACACATTCATTAGGCCTCCATGCAAGGCCGTGCATCTCCACCGCTGCCCGGGGCCTCGCCTCTAGCTCCAACCCTCTGCCCCGATACTGATGATTTAATAATGGAAGTGTTGAAAATGTAGGTCTGCCTGTTTCACCAAAGCCCATGGTACACACCTAATGGATTCTGCCGGCCTGAACCGACTGCGCTTGACAGTTGTAGATATTCATTATGTATGGATGATTGTAGTAGCTTTTATGGGTGGCGGTGTAGCCCACTTAACAATGTCGGTCTTGGTTAGCAGGCCAACACGGGTGGATCCCACCAACCCAGAGGTCTGTGTCTCGCTAGTGTTTCTCACTACTGTTCTTCAAGTGCGAACATAGGTTTAGACAAGGAGGAAGTGATGGCCTTATTGCTGCTAGTACATAGCACTCATGGGAAGTATAAAAAGCTTATGCGGTAGGGGCAAATGACGACTAGAGGAGCCAAGCAGTCAGGAAGGAAAGGAGACTTAATGAAGAGAGGGGAGCTGGTCAGTCTGTCATGTGGGAATCAGCTGTCAGTGGAGGGCCTTCTGGGTCAAATGCACAATTCTCAGTTTGGTTGCATAAGCATCTGTAATCCTCCAACGTATAGAAGAGTTGAAAGCGTTCCATCTCAAACACAAAGGCGAATTAAGACGGGGTTATGCACAATTTCAAAGGCAAACGAGTGCCAGGCTAATTATAGCAATGTGGCGTGCTTGCTTAATGGGTTGACAAATGATTTTTCCAAAGTTGGCATGTTAACCTTTGCTCCTGCCTGAGCCTTGTCCTTTTTTCTTACTCTCAGATGCTCCCATTGTCAAGGCAGAGAAAGACCCTGTGTTAGTGAACCTGGGGGAAACGGCAGACCTAATATGTGTGGCAGATGCCAACCCCATTATATCCGGCATGTTCTCTTGGAAATGGCTGGTAAGAGCTTGGGATACACACACACAGAATCATCCCCTGAATCATATTACCTTTATCTGGCTTGCTTTCTATTATTTTATCCATTCTTACCGTTTATCACTGGCCTTTCTAAATGCACAGATGCACCATATTTCACTGGCTCTAACTATCCCTCCACCCTACCTCTTCCTGCTCCCCACACGGTCCAAATCCAGAAAAATAGCTTTCATTACCGCTGCGTGACTAAAGGGCACATTCGTCAATGTGGCGTGGTCTTTGTATCTACTGATGCCTTCTCCAGTTTAACCCACCCCCTGGCAATAGTGTGTGTCCCGCTTTCAACCTACCCACCCCCTCCCGTTTCTCTTTCCCTGTGGCTCTCCAACCCTTAGCATTATCTTTCTCTGTCCTCAGCGCTCATTCCCCCAACGCCCTTCCCATCCCGACCTCAAGCCCTGATGGTTTCCTGCTCAACTCTCCCTCACTGTCTACCTGCCTTTTACTCGCACTGCCCTCCCCCCTACTCCAGCCCTCACCCAGGAGGAGGGGGGGGGGTGTTTTGAGGAATAGCTGCTGTCTGCTGCTTATTCGCCCTCACTTTGTCTTCCGCAGGGAGAAGGGGAGGTGGAGATGGGACAGGAGACCCAGCAAGACGAATCTGGCCTTCTGACCATCCATGATGTGACTCGTGCTCATGCTGGTCTTTACCAGTGCTCAGCCAATAACGACATAGCACCCCCTGCCACTGTAGATGTGCAGCTGGTGGTGCAATGTGAGTTTTTAGTATTTATTCTCAGTATAAGAGGGTACTCACATGTACTCATTCCTGTATTATGTCCGCTTTCTTCATGAATAACCTCCATGTCTTGTCTTGTGTAGTCAAACCTAATCTTCAGAAAGGAGCGCAATGGAGGAAGGTAGCAAGTAGAGGTGACGGCACCACAACGGCTGAGGTAGTGTGTCAGGCCGAAGGGATTCCTCGTATCGACTTCTCTTGGGAAAAAAATGGTGTTCGCATAGACTTTGAAAACCCGAGGTCAGAGAGCTTGCATTATTCTGTTCTTACTCTTCCTCACACTGTTAGCTTCAGTGCTACTGTCAGCATTTGGTTTCATACTGATGAATCCTCACAATTAGAATAAGTTTTACCCAAATATAATATATTCTTTAGCTAGTCCTTGCTATTTCACCACTAAATCCAGATTTAGTGCATTTTATACTTTGCTTTTCACTATGCAAATACCTGTTTAATGCTTTCTTTGATGTGTGAAATTGGGTGACTTAGTGCGATCTGCAGGACATCACAATCCCTGCTGTCTGCCTGCTCGGGATTTATCTCTCTTTCTGTGTGTGTCTGTGTGCGTACGTGCATGCTGCAGGTATGAGGAGTGGACCGTGAGGGAGGGCTCCTTTCACACCAGCACGGTTAGAGTTGTAAATGTGAGCACGGCTCTGGACTATGCTGTCTTCAGCTGCACGGCTCGCAACTCGCTCGGGGAAGACTCACTCGACATTCAGCTCGTCAGCACAAGTACTGCATCCGAGTACATTTGGGAGTTTTGTTTGTATTGGTGTGTTTGTCTCTGGGTGACTCAAGTTGGCCTTCTGTATGTAAAAAAAACATGTACCTTCAAAACGTCAACTTTTCATGAGGTACGAAAAAGAACCCGGGCTCAGCGTTGGAGCAAGGCATTTTTAATATAATAATTCAATGGGTCTTTAAGGTTTATTTGGCTTCAGATGGAGGAGATTTCGTGGTGTTACACATGATCCTGCAGCAGCAATAAGCTAAACGTAGAAATTATTATTTTAATGTAATGATGTGTTGTGAACGGTAACTAGTTATAACAAGCCACTGATAATTAACACCCAACGGTGCAGTTCCACAAAACTGAAGCTGCTTGTAGCCAATTTTTGCTCATTGTTTTTTAACTGGCCTGCACATATGCTAAACATTAAAAGCCTTTATGTTCTTACCAACACACCCTTTCCACCTACACGACATGTAATGAACGGGAGGCCAATTCGAGGAGTAGATTGAGAACGCAACCATCTAGTGATCAAAAGATAGAATTACCAGAGCTACAAAGCGAGTTCATCTTGTTAGTGTAGACGTGTAAGTAACCTTCTACACCTTCAGTGTTTTATGTCAGACCTTCGGTGCAATCAGTTTAGTCAAATCCTTTTGCTCCCTAGTGGTTAAAATTACCTTGTGCATCTTTAAATGAATGGCAAATGATCAAAGTCAGTGTTTAGAGACCACAACATGTAGGGATTATGCGTATCACGTACTTGGCAGTGGGGCACAAACTATTCCTTTGGTTCTAATTTGGCAGCATCTCAAAAATAATCGCGTCTGTACTGCTTTGTCCAAGGTTTATCAGCCTTTTCCAGCATCATTACAATATTGTGGGAGGGCCATTGAACACGCATATTTCTGTAAACTGGAGAGTGCTGTTTCTCCTGAGTGTCAGCCCTTTAAAGAACTTATTCCATTGCCCTATCTCTCCCTTATCTTTCAGCCCATAGCAGTACTTCACTTCCCCCTCTGATAATACTGCAGCGATATGCTTCACTCTCCCGGCGTGCTTAGACTTTTCTGCCTTCAAGCTACCAGTGTATCTTTGCAACAACCGCCATTATCAACTCAGTGCTGCTCTCAGCGAAGGCCCACAGCCACCATTGGACACATTTAATGTTTACTTTGAAACCCATAAAATACAATCCAACTCTGGCCTGTTTTTCCCCAGTCATTTTGTTAGTGCTGCACATATTCATAATTAATCTGACGCAGTGATAATACATTTTGTATGCTTCCTTATCATTTTAGAGCTCAAGAGGAAAAGAGAGTGGGGTTTTTTTTTTAGCGCAGCGCTTTTTGGATTTGAACGAGACGAGATCCAAATAAGGCTGACCTCTTCGCCCTGGAATCTTATGAGTAGAGCTGATAGTGGGAATTATTTATTCCACAAACTGGGCTGTAGCCTGGAGCAAGAGAGGAGTAGAGTATCCCCTTCTTATGTTGCTGCTCAACCATATATCCTCCTTCTCTCCTTGACTATCTCTCCTTCTGCCCCTACAACCACCCTCCTTTCTTTCCATGCTCCAAATGCAAAATAATCTACTTTCCCTTTACTGCCCTGACTGAAGCAGTGCCTCATGTCAGACTGAAGGCCTGGATAGCCTCTTTTGATCTGTGTTAACAATACTGATAATAATCAAGAGGCTTCATCAGTCAGGCAAGACTTTGGTTGGATAAATTGGACAAATCAGCCACTTTGCTCTAAAAGGGATGGGCCGTGTTTTCTGATCATCCATACAGCAAAGCACAACCTTAAGATAAAAGCCGATAAAGTAGTGCACCGTGAAAACGGTGATCTTTGGAAGCCTAAGGAATAAACAGCCAATAAGAAGAGACCATCTTCTGATGATGATATTTCTCTCTCTTGATTTATATTCTTTTTTGTTATTTATCGTTGGTAGTTTTTTAACAGTTTCCTTCATTCAATTCTTGAAGTGTAATTTAAATATTTAGCAGTCTTCTGGTACACATACTGTATCTAATGATAAGAATAATGTTGGTTTTAAAATCAATTCAATTGGGTAATTGAGAATATCTCGAATCGTTTTTGTATTCCTTTTTTATTTCTATCTTGAAGAACATCAGCTCTGCAATTTCTTTTAGTGTTATCAATTTATGTATTTTTAACCGCTCCGAAGCATTAAGCGGGGATGCACGCTCGTATAGGCCGGCAGGGCCTCAGGTGTTATTTCAGAGTCTGCAGATATAATCACTTGACTGTCTCATGGCACACCTCTCCATTTCTTAGGACTTAAAGCCTTTTCCTATAGCCACCCGTCGAGTGAAGGTGTTCCGCTCTTCAGTATTCACACAACATCCAGAGTGCATACTTTTTAATTTTGCCCTCAGATCACCCAGATCCTCCTTCAGCGTTCGGCCAAGTCGACGTCTCCCACGACTCGGTCACTCTTGAGTGGATCCCCAGCTTCAACGGTGGTTTGCGGCAAAGGTTTCGTGTAAGGTGAGATGTCAAGGAAAGATGTTGGTTAAAGAATGATACCCTTTCAAAATAAAACACCCATACTTGACAGAACCTTTTGGTTGACAGATACCGTTGGGATCAGTCAGACAGTTTTCTGTATGTGGATGTCTTTCCTCCCGGAGCTACAACCTTCACTGTCGCCGGCCTGCAGCCTGTCACCACCTACAACTTCTCTGTCAATGCTCTCAATGCAATGGGAGAGAGCGCCTATGCTGACAACAATGCAGTACTGACCATCACCACCAAGGGTCAGTTTGGAGTAACCCCAGGTTGACACTGAAAGGACTCCACTGTACAACTGTCTGATAATCTAATATATTCAACATGTTATGCTCAGAAGTTAGGCAAATTCGTTTCTGTTTTTTATTTCTTCCTCTACAGAGAGGCCAGACCCAGAAGGAGTCCCAACAGATGTTGACTCAGACTCACAGAGTAAGTCTTTTTTCACAACTCCCTGAAAAAAGCTCTTAAGGGCAGTTGGAAATTGCTGTTTGTACAGCAGCTAGCTTCATTTGGCTAAATCATGTTAATGTATGCACCTCCAAGGCTGTTAATGTTTGCTCTATGAGAGAAACAGTTGTCATGGTGCCCGCCCATAGTTTTCCCCTCTGCTATTATTTAAACAATTAACAGAAATAAGAGATGGTCCGTACCACTTCTGAATTCTTCTTCTTTAACTTTTATTATCATGCATTGAGCTAATGTTTCTGATGTTTTGTCAACTAGGTGCAAGTGGACTGCCCGCTTACTTGACAGTAGTGTTCACGGTGGTGTTCGGAGTCCTGCTGGTGTTTAATTCAGTGGGTTGCTTCTTTGGTTTAAGGTGGAAAAGGAGGCGAGGCCAGACAGGTAACCATAATGATCTTTTGATCTATGGATGTGAAAGTATTTCCCCTATCCCTTTCTGGCATTATAATGTCCCGAATCCTCAACAGAACTCTAAAGCAATTACTCCAGATCCATGATGCAATTGTCAGCTCAGCCTCTCACTCTCTATTCATCTCTCCATGTCCCTTTTTCTACCCGTCTATCCTGTCTCCTCTTCTACCGCTTATTCTCTCAGCCTCATGCCACATTCATCCTTCAAATCTGTCACTTCTGCATTTCGTCCATATCTTTTATCTCATTTGCTAGCGTTATGTCCTCCCTCTATCTTTCGTTCTGTCTCTTTCTATTTGTTATTCAGTATAACTGTCAGGATCTCCCCTCTCTATGTTGTATTTTTCTTTCCTCACCTCCCACTGCCCTTTGCTTTTTCACATAGATTTTCGCACCTCGCTTGTCTTTCATTCACTCACACTCTCTGGCCCTTTTTTTGCTCTGATCAATTTTAGTGCTTATGAGCTGATGCTCCTCTCTTCGAGTCCTAATTTCCTAACACTAAGCCTTTCTCCTCCTGTTTATATTCCCCCTGCAGGGGGTAGAGGAAGCAGTGTGCTTGATGGAAAGAAGAATAAAGAGGAGGGGTAAGTTAAGGCCCTTCAGAAGGAGTATTAAAGAGAAGTCTCAGGCCTTGTCCATTGGCTGAACCAGCTATTAAAACAGCCAGGCTGGCAAAACAACAAGCCTCTGTCAATATCCAATCTTATTAGAGTCATCAATGTGAAAATTGTTATTTAGAACATGTGCATTAAGAATATTGAGCTGTGTGTGCTCAATGTTTTGCATCACTGGTGTTATTAAGTAGTAATAATGTTAGGATATAATTCAAGAAAGTAAAGGAAAAAATCTAATTTCCCCCATGCAGGTGTAGTCATTCCACTGTAAGCAACTCCAATAAGTATGAGAGCAGAGAAAAGATCAACGCCGCAGCCCAGCGCACCCTGCTCATCGACTCCGGATCTGAAACAGACAGCAATGTCTACGAGAGCTATGCAGCGGTAAGAGCGGGAAGAGCGAAAGGGAAAGGGGTAGATAGAAAAATATGCAGACACGCAGCAGAGAAGGCTGAGTAAACAGATGAAGGGAGGAAAGAGGTTAGGCAGGGGGTGATGGGATCTGGCAGAAGAGGAAGTGGAGAATTCAGCCATAACAAGAAAAACTGATAAATAAACTAATGAAACCTTTAGCTGTGCATAGAGATGGAACATAGATCAATATCTCACAATTAGTATTCAAAATGCACATCGATCTGGGAGAAATTATCATCTTGTACTTTAAAAAGGCCCACAAGGACTTGAACCTTGAAGAAAACTGTTTACTGAGGAAGAAGAAAACAGATCGCGCTGTGATGTCAGGACGGGGTATAATAAGATCTTGAATCCCCTCGGAGGCAGCCTTTGTCTTTCCCCTCATTTAAAATGGTACATACTTGTAAGGGCAGGTTCAGCCAAATTACCAAAAAAACACATTTCCCAAACCTCCTGCAGAGATATCAGCCCCTCGAGTGTAGATGGGCTTGGTTTTATTCCTCCAGGTTTTGAAATATCTGTGTTTGTGATTTCTGCATACACGGTTGGAGCTTTTAGTGGTCAGTCTTGTGTTATTACATTGAGTTATCAATGAGGTCAAAAATGAAGGCCATTGTATAGCTCTGTGGGTAGAGCAGGCGGCCATATACTGGGGCTTGATCCCCATGCAGTGGACCTAGGTTTGAATCCGGCCTGACTGCCTTTGCTGTGCGTCTTCCCCTCTATCTCCCTACTTCTCATCTGCACTACGTTAAAGGCACTGCTTGCCCCAGAAATGAAATCAAAGATAATATTTGATTTGATTAAATTTGATTTATATGACAAATTAAAGCTACATTTCACATCAGACACTATGAAAAATACATGGTTATCAAAATGTCAGGGCAACAACAATATAGTTTTAAATAACTATCTGCATGGTGAAACTTTTTCAGGGGGGGGTGGGATAGTAATATGCGTGAACGGACCTTCAAAGAATTCACTGCACCCTCGTTGGCACTGGTGCAACATGTGGATTCTTCTTTTACCTGAGGTGACCTCAGGCCAAAGTTGAGCTGACGCTATCTCTTTTGTTCATTTCAGGAAAGTTCCCATTATTATTACCCCACCGGTGACTACATGCCGCCTCTGAGCCCTCTCCCCGAGGAAACACGTAGGCACGGTGAGACATAAATATACCTCAGAGTAAACAAGGAAACAGTAAACATCTCGCTCTATTCCAAAATAGGAAGCAGTCCGAGCCAATAAGGAGCTGAATCAGTCCTTGTGATAATCAGCTAGGACCCCCTGGGGTATATTCAGATTTATCTTAAAGTTTGCTTTTAGTTATTATTCATGTTTGATGTATGCAATTCTATGTGCTTTTCAAGATGTCACCCGCCTCCCTGTGGACCCTCACAGCCATCTGTATGAAGACGTGAGAGACAGGGGTCTGTACCAGGACATCCTCTCTTCAACTCTTCCTTCTCCTCCGTGCTTGTTTGACCACAGGCTGCCTCATCTGAGGACTGAGTTGAGATCAAAAGACTACCCTCAGGTCTGTAAAAGAAAACCTACCTATGATGAGAGCGCCTACGTGATATATTACTTACATTGATTATCACTATTCAGTTGTGAAAGAAACCGTTGGATAAAGGTGGATAATGCGCTGCTGCTCTGTTACATTAATGATAACTGAGGTGTAATCTGTGTCTCAGCAGGCTGCTGAAAGAGCGAGGGATGCTCGACAACCACCGAGAGATTCTCATCTTCCCTTTGAACAACGAGGCGAATTAGTCTAGAGTTGGAAGGTCAGAGCAAACAAATACGCTATGACAAGGCTCAACAGAAGTCATCGAGTACAGTGTTGTATAGCAAATACTGAATGCGAAACTTTTTAAAGCGTATCTCCCACGTCTTTCTGTGTATAGTGTTAACCTCGAGCGTTTCCGTCAGATTGAGTGGACCCACAGTACTGTATGGTAAACTGAAGGAGCTTGAAAATGAAATATATGTTGTATATGATGCAATTGAAACACAATGAGAACACGGGAGAGCTGGAACTTGATGGCAACCACTGCGGTTGCCTGACCAATTCTGAAGATTTCTCACCAGCCATGTATTAAGCTAGCTCTGAGAGAATAATCAACATTCTGCATAACAAGATAAAACCAGCCAAGCATTATAACACCTGTGGCAGAAATAGGGAGACAAAGCACTGAGAGCACAGCACCTCAAGGTTACATAGCTGTGCTCAGCGGGGGCAGTAGAAACTGATAAACTGGGTCAAAGTTATGGGCCGAGGAAAATATTTCCCCAACAATTACCACAAGCAACAGGAATGGTTCATTTCAAATTCTTTTACGAAAGACGAGCCACTAGTTTACATTTGTCTCCCTTTGTGATATCACTCCTCCCATGACCTCACTTAGTTATTTTGTCTTTAAAGCTAAGCCCCCCTTCATCCTCCCATTAGGCCTGCAGGTAGACATGAATCAGTCAGTTAGAGACAAAAATGGACTGACAACGCTGTAGTTGGCAATGGTGCAGAGGCAGCGCAGAGTCACAGTGCCACCCAGCACTGCATCCTTTTTGACCCATCCAATGTCAACATTTTACAAACATGTATAGATGAAACCCGAAGACAGTGGCCTTTCCCTTCCCTCGCTGATACAAAGAGTTGCACAGTAAGTCCGTGAAATCCCGACAATGGGATAGCACTGACTGGTATTTAGCATGGTTATGTCTTCAGTAAGGTAAAGCCATATCTAGGGCTGGACTCTAATCCTGTTTTCTCTCGGATTGAAGTTTAGCTCACAGCATCAGGGAGAGCGGGTGAGAGACCGTGTCGGGAATTTGTCTCACTGAGAGTGGTCACTCACAGAGAGATGGGAGGGATAAGCTGATGCTGTGGCTACTGCTACAAAAATAATCTCTGTTCTCTTCCTTTGGTTTCCATTATTTTTCAGCTTGTAGTTCAAAGTAAAGCAATTCACTGCATAAAGCTAACCACAGCCTATACAATAATCAAATGTATTAATAGGACTCTTTTCAAACCCAAAGTTGCGTTACACGAGATAGAACATTTAAATTGGCAAATTGTAAACTCCAATATAAAATCTAATAAAAATTGAATAGATTTGTGGCGGTTATTTAGACTAAGTTGAAATAAGATGGCTCAACTGGCTTATGTTTTATTAGCGTGCATAAAAAATATTAAATACAAATCTAAAATAGTTTAGGATTTTTCCTTCTTTTCTACAAGGGTCTTGCACTTGAGTCAGTTCGAGGTACACACATAAATGCCATCCTCCTCGGTTGAGTTGCTACATTAGCTAGCTTTGTAGCTGCATGTTTCCTGCAATAAAATGTTAACAATAAGGTCTGTGGATTTTCTTGAGTAACCCTATCATGATTTCTCCAAAAAATGCTTTTGAGTTTTTCTAATTTATTCTTTTGGTACTTTGGGCTTCACAAGCAGAGAGCTACATTATATTCAAGAGACTGCTAATAGCTCTACAGACAATATCTCAAACACTGGGCACCTCAAGCCAAAATAACTTTGATTAAGGATTTCCATGTGAATTGTTCTTTTAAACTCAACATTGCTTAAAGCTAAATGCTAATATCAGTATGCTAATATGATCACAGTGACAATTCTAACTTGATTATGTTTAGGCTACTAGCAGTAAGGTTTATCTACTACACCACCTTAGCTGAAAAATCTGAAACATTGACTTTAATTAAATGTATTTTGTGAACAGATAACTGTATATTAGGTTAGGTGAAAGCAATAATATTAAGTTGAATCTAATATTTTATTTGAACGTAATATGATTGCTTTCAACTAACCTAATTAAGATATGTGAAATCTGTTGACATACTACAGTAAAAGTCAATGTTTCAGTTTAAGTTTAGCGTGTTAGGAAGCCAAAATATGCTATTTAGCACTGACGCATAGCTAGTGCTGAAGGGAATGTCATTATCTTTCATAAACCAAAGTATTGGGCTAATTAAAATGTTAACCTGATAATGGGGCTAGTTGAAAAGTCAAGGGAGAATTCATCCTGAGAGGAACATGACTGTTTGCACAACTTTCATTGCAATAGATATTTCAGTGTGGATCAAAGCTAATGTGGTTTAAGAAAGCAAGCTGACTCAGCTGTCTTCAAGGAGGTCTTTTAAGGACAAACTAAAACTCAGACATATATTGTTTTTGGGGATTAATAAGATAGCCTAAAAACCTACGAATCGACAATCAACAAAAACAATAGGTGCTTTTTTTCTTAAACAACAACATGGTTCCAGGGCTCCGTGTTTGTGAACTGTTGCAGAGATCAGACACTTGCTCAAAGTTTCCATAGCTCCTTAAGCTGCTGCATTGTAAAATACACAAATAGGGGAAGGGATTTTACTATATGTGTACACACAGCAGTTATGCATACATCCTGGTTCTGCTTCCAGCTTCTGCTTTTCCCTCAAGCACGTTTCGTCAGTCTCAGGAGTACACATACTGTATAACACAGCATAGACGACACATTTAGATGGGCACAGTTAATAATAACAGGGATTTATCTTCATTTATTGTGTCCATTTTCTTCTTTACTTCTTGTTGAAGATGACGTGGTCCGCTTTATACTTTTACTTTTTTTTTTTTACCTGAACCAAGTTTCACAATAATGTTAAATACATCTGAAATATTTAGAGAGCGATTATATTTAAATTCTGATGATGTTGTTGTTATTCACACATTTGCACAACCTACACAATTCTGTTTCCTCAATAGCCTGGAGATAAATCTCAATATTTCCCATAAATGTGTTCCTTCAATTAGTCTCACTATTCTCAATCATGAGCTGTCAAGGTGTGTTTGTCTCATTACTGAACCTTTGTTTAAGTTCCTGTCAAGATGACTGCTGTGTTCATTCCTCAGCCTGTTCATGATGCATCATTTCTGCTCAGGCACAAACGGTAATCTGCCAAAGTGAAGGCTTGACAGCTCAATACTGTACATCAACCTCTGTTTCTGCTCATGAACGTTTTGATATCATGCGTTCAGAAGAATCTCCGGGGAGATTGAACACTCAAGCTGCACGAGTGCACAATTAGGTCAAAAGAGAAACAAAAATGAGTCTCTAATTACCTTAGCCCTAGGAGAGTCTTCACATTTTCCCCCTCTCATGAATGTTTTTCTTTTGGAAAACAAATATGAGATTGAATAACACTCATTTATTACTTTAACAGGTTGTGCTACCAGTGGGGAGCTCACTCAAATTTAACTCAAATTGCTGCAAACCTTGTCATTGCTGTCATTATTCAGATTTTTTCAATTTGAAATAGTTAGAAATCAAATCAAAAGCAACCGCAGGTTTTACAAATTAGAACATGATTGTACCGGCTGGTATTATGTCTCACTTGTGCCTGTGATCTCCTGTTGTCAGTTGGGATGTAATTTGCCTGCCAATGGATAAAAGAATACAACTGAATAAATATAAAAGGAGTCCATTAAGGAAAACAAAAAAAACCTTAATTTTAATAAGGTCAGATTTGAAAGCGTATCAAAACTAAAAGAACATCTCAGTCTTATCCATAGTGTATCAGACTACATGGAGAGACAAGAGACAAAATAAAAATAAAAAGAAGTGGCTACAGAGCAGAGAGAGATTGCACGTAAAAAGACAAGAAGTTGAGTGTGGGATTTTAATCATTATTAAAACCCTGCACACTTACAGTGCACATTTGTATCTGAAACAGTGCAGAATTCATTAAGCAAAATTCAAATCCAAACAAGCCGTACTCTCCTGGTATTTTCCCCCAAAGGTATACAGTTTATTCAACAAAAGAAAAATAACTTTCTCTTTCAAGTGTCATTCGAACCAGGGTGTACTTTTTATTTTCCACATGTAAGCACATTTAAATCCAAACGTCCCTCTCTGCATATTACTCATTTAAATGCACACTTACTCCCACTCCAACACGACGATAAAATGATGACAAAAGGACAAAAAAATGAATAACAAGCTGTATCTATTAACTCAGAGTATAATATGACACAGTTAAAATACAGATTTTCACATTCATACACCACTTTTAGAAATATAATTTTAAATATGTATCTACATGTGTATTAAAACCTACATCCATACATACAATGCATATGTTCTGATCGGGAATAATAAAAAGGAGAGGCAAAGCAAATTAAACGAAAAAAAGAACGGTCAAATGAATAAATGAATACTGAAGTGTTGTTTAGCAAAATGTGAAAGAGTCTCTGTGTGTCAATCAGATGAACAGTTTCTCAGCAACCTTTCATTGGACCAACTTTAGCCTTATAAAGTGGAGTACACATCCCCCCCCTCCACCCCTCTCAAAAAAAATGTGCTAAGTAGAGAGAAAAATGTTCTTTGTTGTCCTAATGTGCAACCAAATTGTGATTGGTCAATGTACGGTATACATCTCAAAAGATGATTTGCTGGAAGTATAAACTGAACAACCGCAAACTCATAATATTTTGATGATACATTAATAGTACCGATAAGACGGAGCTTTATCAAGGATAAAATCGTTATAAAGTGCTAACAATATCTTTAGAGAAATTATAGAAATGTGAGAGATGACAACTTGATCCAAAGGCTCTGTGGACAAAGACTGATCTCTGCTATTGTGGATGAATTGCAGGCTTTGTCTGCTGTAACAGTCTTGATGTGTGCGTCAAAGTTAGATAATGCTGTTCGGCCACAATCCCACACCAATTCTGCCGCCTCAGAGCAATAATTCAACAATTTGACAAAACCCAAGAACATGTCACCCCTTAAACCGCAATTCAATGTCATTGACATAAAGATAGGCGAGTTTACAAACGAGTTATAGACTTTTTGATGTGCTTTTTTATTTTATATAATGAAGGATTGCTTCTGTATACTTGTTGAAAACGTTGGTGTAAGTAAAGAATTAACTATACTTTTTTACAGCTACACGTATTCAGGAACATCCTCTATGTAAGTGTTCAAAAGAGAATATTTAATGGAACTTCACCAATAAAATGTTAACAAGTCCACAAGTATTGTTTTAAAAATTATATATATCAACAGTTTCTAATTACAACAAGGTCATTCATTTCTTGTTTGTGAGACAACAAGATGGACACAGATGACAGATGTGGACAGAAAAGATTGTATAAACATGCAGAAAGGCAGTAAGCTAGACAGGATGACAGACAGGTTGAACACACAAGGGTACGATAAATGACAGGAAAACCAAAATAAGGAAGCACGACAAGCTGCTGAACCGCTGACAGAGATCTGTGCAGAGCGAGTGAGAGTGCAAGAATAGGAGGCAGAGAACAAGAAGGGGGAGGCCATGACATGAGCTAGAGTGGGTGAGCGAGAGACTGAAACAGAGTTCAGACAATTGGATGAGGAGGTAGAGATGGTGAGCACATGGGTGTGGTTGGTCAGCTGTTAGCCCATCAGCCTTTCCGGAGTGACATACAGAGGAAAGCAGCCTGGATGATGGGGCCAAGGATGAATCTCTGGACCCGGGGAGCTCACAGGATGGATACTAGGGTAAGCATAATAGCCTGGATGGATGACTAAATATGAGGCTGCTAAGAGGTGTTTTGGTGAGGTGGACTGAATGGAGAGATTGATGGAGGATGACAGACAAACGGATGAACAGACAGACGGAGAGTGAGGGAGAGTGCTAGATGTGACAAACAGGCAGGCGGTCAGGCTAGGGAAGGCAGAGACGCCTGTACAGCCCAGGGGACACAGGCCTCATCTTGACATATGCTCTGGAGTGAAATGAAGATTGGCATGACCTGCTAATCTGAGCTGTCACAGCTCATGACGGCCACGAACGCTCACCTGTCACACTGCTCCAAGCCCGGAGGACGAGCTGCCACCAGGATAGGTCAAGGATCGAGATTCATTTTCTGTTGGGGATGGATTCAAACCAAGTCACTGGCCTAGACCTCCATCCGTCACTCTACCTGCCTCTGCGTGGCAGCTGTATTTCTGTTTTACTATAATATCCTGCAATACCGGACAGCTTTTTACCTGCTTCTTCTTTTCTATATTTTTTTGGTTTTGACGCTAAAGGCAATATGTTGTGAGGGGGAGGAACAAGTATGTTTTTCAGACAATGTTGCTCACCATTACAGGAGTTTCATTATGCTAAAAGGAGTGATTTTGACACATTTTCCAATGCCATTTTACTTTTTTTTATTGGCGACAGTTGGAAACTTAAAAAATGAGATGAAGTTTGATCAATAGTTCGACAAAGTTCAGCACACGTGTGGGAGGATAGCATACACCATGTGTGGCCTCAATCACTCATTTTTGACAAATGAATAAAAAATGCTGTTATGATAATATATGTGTATTTTCTAAAGTTTGACATTCAAAGAAAGAAGCTTTGGGGGTTTTTTTGGAGCAAAATGCGTGTGGGTGAGTGGGTGATGTTGCCTGTGTGCTTTAAGAGGAAAGAGATGTATCTATATGGGGATAAACTTCAATGAGTACAACTTCCTGTCTCATACATGTGGCGTGAGTGGGTGCTTTCTCACATAACCCTTTTTTAAAAAAACTTTAGTGCATGTTTCCCATTTAGTCATGCTCTGGTTAAACTATTTTAAAAATCAAACTGTGATAAACAGCTGTCTTTCTGGAAGCAACTAAACAGACATGTTGTCAAGCTATGTCTTTCTGCTCCGGTTTAGCCGTGTTACTTTGTAGATCTTGAAAAAATGAATGTAGTAAAACTGCATATGTTGAAATACAATTAGGTTTACTCTTTCTGCATCATTGTTTCAACTCCTCTCCCTTAAATGTGTTTTTTTTTTTCACTTTCAGGTGTATTTTTCATCTTTGACCTTCATCCTCTTTGTCATGTTACAAGGTGAGTGTGTTTAAATAATACATTTCAAATCAACTCGTAACGTTTGCTAAACAGCAGCCACTCAAAATCACATCGACAGGATATGGCTAAAATGTTGCTTTGTTGTAGTACAGGTAGTCAGAAACTATGTCAGTAACTCAACAATATCGATCTAGAGCATGCTAACAGTAGCCATTAGCCTACAAGCTAGCCATACCAGATTAGGTGAGACTGTTTCAGCAATACGCCTGAGTGGATTGGATGGGGCAATTATATGTTTTAGTTCCAGAGTTCAACATATTACTTTTAAGAGGAACAACATGTTATTTCTTATTTTCGTTAGAATTGTGTCATTATAAACAGCAGCTTGCTTATTAGCAACTTCAATGTGCATACCAGCATTTTAGCATGTTGCCTCCATACAATTGTAAACTTGTAAGAGTGTGATTTTTAAAGACAGGTCAAAAATTGTCCTGCAGAGGTCAAGATATTACATTTCTCCCCACCAGTAGTTGGAGTTGACCTGAAAAAACACATTAAGCCTTGTCAATAATGTAAACATTTGATCGTGGATCCTAATAGTACTTGGAAAGTCCAACTTTATCTCAGTAAAAATAAAAGAGTTCACATTTTATATCTAGGAATTACAGATGACTCTAAGAAAATAGGGTTTCATGCACACAATATATCTAACACATTAAACAATAGAGTCAATCAATAAATCCTAACAGCCTTTGTCAAGTTTCCTGCATATGGGTTCATTAAAATAGTTAGAATCACAGCGTTAGCCGATAAAGTGGAGGTTTTGTATAGCTCCGGCACTAATTGGAAGGTGCTGAGTGAGTAAACAGACAATGGCCTCACTGTCCCGCAGGCTTTCACAACAATCCAGCTCTGTTGTAGCCAGAGGTTTCGTAAGAGCTACTTCTTTGTAACTGTGCCGCACGGCCCCACTCACAGGACTTTTACTGTGACATACTCTCAGTGCATCTGCAGGCCTCTCTCCCCTGCATGGCCAGACAACATTCTCCAGTTTGGCCTCTGCCAGAAATAAATTAGAGCATTGTTTGAGAAAATCATTGGGGTAAACAACACAGCCCTTTGGTCTTCCTGTAAAGTTTAGAGTATGGAGGACTTGCTGTAAGGCTTTACCTGACTTGTGTTTTTGGTGATTAAAATGAATGTGTCTTTTTCCCACGCAGTGTCAACAGCTCAGATTCCCACAACTGCAGATCAAATGCAGTCTGTGAGCAACAATATGGCAAAAGCAACAACAATGCCCACTGCTCATACTCCCACTGGTACGCTACTCGTGACTATCCTGAGAAATGCCACTTTGCAGCCCTTTTCAGTCTCCAGGCTTTTACATTTTTTGCATTTACAATCCATATACAGAAATGTTAGTCATTCAAATTACTTTGCGACTATAATCCACTTATCTATCAAGCTGCCTGTGTCTAGTCTGTATTGTGTATTTTGTTCTGTCTTTCTGACTGTCTGTGAGTGAGTGGAGGAGGAAAGTTGTTCAAGGAAGAGCTTAATGTAACTTATGCATCTTATTTTATGAAATCATCATTTGTTCTCAATTTTAAAATGTGTGTGAAGTGACAAGTAAACATAGCTAAAGAGTAAAAAATAACATCCTTCTATTTATCTATCTATCATCTGTCCTCAAATGTTATCTAAAGTCATTTTATAACAAAAGGTTAGGCATCTTTCAGGTTCATATAATTCATTTTCTTTCCTGATGTAACAGGAAGTGGAGTGAAGAGCAGATTCACCAGAGAGGCTGACACCTCCCCGGAAACTCCCACCAATAACAGAACCACAAGCCAGCAAAATAGCACTACCAGCAAACCAGTCAATGTCAAAACCATTACAGAAATTAAGACTACACTAGGTAAGTCTGGTGCTTATAGTGAGTAAACATGACACCCTTTATCTTAATGCAACCTCATGTGACTTGTATTTTTCTTTCCCTTCAGCTCCCAATAAGGGCACAACTAAGCAACAAACAAAACCACCAGGTACCAATCTGCACCTTCTCCCTCATGTTTGAACATTATTGAGTTAGGCGGGTTTAAAGACCATAAGCACTCCAGTATGCTATAACACCACCTTACCGATAGCTAAGGCTTACAGTAAGCTTTCTCCACTTTAAAACTAATTAGACAATGTTAAACTCCCTGTCCTTGTTGAGATATACTGTACAGTACAGACGAGTATGTCTGCTGCAATTTACAGCACCAAATAAAGGGAGAGAACTAGAGTGAGAGCAACAGAGAGAAAACGCTGATATGTTTTTAAAAGTGTCAGTCTACATTTCCTAAGAGAGACATTTCACTGAAATATTCAGAAATTCCATTAAAAAGGGAGTAAAACATAAGAATGCACCTGGAATTTAGTGGGAGATAATTAAGTATGGCTAAGATAAGGTGTCAATATGACAAAGAAGAAATATTCTTCCATATCATTTCTGAAACTACGCCCTTGCATTATTTGGCATTACATTCAGACAGAAATGGATCCATAAAATCAAAAATGTCAGGAACACTAATGTTTTTTCTCTCTATTTTTTTTATCCACAGTGACATCTTCTCCATCCATAACTGAGAAAACCAGGATCAATTCAGATTTTGCCTGGGGTGAATAAAAATGTTACTACTTCATAGTTAGCTTAAATGCCACAGGCGTTGCAGTTTCATTGTTATCTCATGGCAGACTGACAGTATCACAATTCCCTGTCTTCCAAACAAAACCCATGGCAGAGTGGTAGAATATAGGTCCTCACGTCCTCTCTTGCCAGCAGATTAATGCTTGGTTTGTACTTTATTCGAGGAGCGATATTTGTGACCTCATGCTGTGCTGGGTTTGGTAGTGTTTTCATACATGCATGTCAGCGAGGCCGGTAGATCTGTCTTCTCTCTCTGACTGTTGTTCCCCATTGATCCTTTCTCTCTTTTTCTTTTCCTCAACTCGGACTTAATTCAATACTTTACTTTCTGCTTCTTATAGACCAGAAGCTGGATGAAAAATTCACCTATGGTAGGTAGCTGTATTTGCCTTTTTTGTTTTAGTACCTGTTGTGTCTCTGGTGTTTGACTCACGTGTTATATGTCCAGATTATGAGTCCCTGCGCTATGCTGGATTGATCATTGCCGCAGTACTTTTCGTCGTTGGCATCATGGTCATTGGCTGTAAGTGTGTCTCTGCAAATTCAATTAATTTTTTGGGTAATCACTGCAGTTATATTCCACTGATCTCGTCACTCTTTTGCTTATCTGTCTGCAGGTGGCAGGATCTGTCGGCTGCCCAAGTGTAAAAAGAGGTCATCTAAGTAAGTACTTAAACCTTTTTATTTCTTTCATTCTAGTAAATGTTTAAATGTTCTTCATTTTTACCATGTTTGAGAGGTCCGTGATTATCACAAGTGCTGAATAATTTAAGACAATGGAAGCTGATGCAAAATGATATTTAACTAAATTACAGTTGGTGTGCAAGAAGGGCAGCCCTGCTTATATTGCGAGGTGGGGGAAGTGTGGTAGAATGAGTTAGGTAATTTATATCACAGGCTACTGGGTGATATATGGCAAACAATCAGTCATGTCAGACATATAATAGCTCAACAGAATGCTGACTAAAATCTCTGTGATGATTAATATACAAAAAAAAATGATTAAGCTATTTGTTGGGCAAAACCGTGACTGCAAAGCACATAGTTTACTTTCTTCATTGTGGTTTATTTCTGCTTGATGAATATAATTGATTGCCTAAATAGGGCTTGATACTTGATTATGTTTTTTTTCCAGATCTTACCGAGTGGTCCAAGGCTAAAGAGAGAGACCATGTGTACAAATAACACAAGTGCTAAGAAAAACTCTACCAAAACCTGACTTTGTGTGTGTTTGTTTGTGTATGTGTGAACGTGGACTGACTGACTGTATGATGCTCGGTAACGACATTGAAAAACACCCAATAAACAAATAGAAAACACAATCCATACTCACTTAAGCTTTGTCAAATGTCATTTATATACTTAGCCCACTGCACTTAAAGTAAAAGTTAAGTAAAGTGATTATTTATCTTGGCAAATAACGATGATATGATTCATTTTTTAATCACACCTTCAGCCATGAAGCGGCTGGTTTCTAATGACCTTTTTTTATCTTATAACTGATAACACAGCCATTGGCAGTGTCTCACAAGCCAGGATTATTATTATTAAAGGTTGAAGAATTACCCCATAAAACCCTCTGTTTGACAATCTGGCACAACACTTCAGGATCTAAAACTGAGAGCTGGGTCACTTTCTCTTCCTGATAGATCCTTCATGCTCTTTACACCTTCAGTCTCGACAAAAAATGTGATGTTTAGTAAGGGTGTCTAAGCCTCTTAGTGGCTGTATGCTTGTAAGTGAGTAAAGCCCTAGATTAAACAAGATCCACTGGCGCATTATCTTTGCATCCATATAGCTTCAAAATGATGCAGACAACAAACTGGGAGAAACCAAGCACATTTTATAAAATAATTCATGTCAGTACAGCATACCTAAGTAATATACAGGAGTATTAACTGTTCTAATTAGTATCAGAACAAAATCAAATAGAGAGCAGATATGCAAACAATTGATTCATGATATATGACTGCGATTGATATACAGCTATATAATATATACATGGTGAATAATGATATTAAAAAAACAATGTGAATGCTTGCACAAATACATAAAGTGGGAGTTCTTTCGGATACACAAATGCATTCGAACATGTGAACAGTACTATTCTACATTAAGTCCAAACTTAAATGTTTTGCTAATCTAAAATGCAAATATTTCATATCAGAGATTTGGGAAAAAACATACTCTCACTCGCCACAAATTTATTTTTACAAACACTTTATAAATGAACAGTAGAGATAACACATCACCCCTTAAGTACATAAAAAGACCATTTAGCCAAATACATAATGTTTTTTTCTATGAAGAGACACATTGCAAATATATAGGTCTGTAAATCTGTAAATACATACAATATATTATATTTTAAATTTAAAAAAAAAGTCAAGACAAACAAAAGAGAGAGACAGTGCACATGCACACTTAACTACAGGAATCCTGCAAATTGTGCAGATATGCTTGTATTTGTAACACGTTTATGTACTTCTGTTCTCTTTATTTCTTACCATGCTTACATTGTGACACCTTGATACAGATCTTTCTTTGTTTGCTAATGTTTAGTCTCTTTGTACATGCTTCTTAAGTGCATTGACCTCAGGGACACCATAGTCAACCTGAAAACCAGAACATTTTAAATTAAAAATCAATTTTCCACATAAATCCCACTGAGGAAGAAACCAAAAAGCTCAACATCTAAATTTGTAGTGTCAGAGCAGAGAGTCTTTACAGGAGGGAATTACTAAGTAGAGTTTGGTCACATCGGTAGAACAGGCTCCCAGACTAAATGTTGTGTTTCTCTTTGGTTTTTTTTCAAAGTCTTTCTGCTTATTGAAATAAATCTTAACAGACAATACTCTGCTACAATGCTGTACAAGTGTGCTTTGTTATTCAAACAGAAAAGGGAAATATAAGTAAATAAGAAGACAAAAAAACCTGAAATGTTTTGCATTGTAATTTTTGTCCAATTGCCGATCAATTGAAATGCTGACTAATATTGAAGGCTCATTGGGCAATGCTAAGCTTTTGAGAAATAACACATAATGTACACACAGTGCTCAATTACGATCATTAAAACAAATGCCAAAACAATAATCACATCTGCCAATTTGTCTTTGTTAATAGACTGGGATGCATCATATCTAAGGCAACACCCCTTCACAGACCTATAACGGCTGTACGCACAGTAGAGGACGGGACTGCACAATTGTTTCTGCATTCAAGTCAGACTGGAATGAGGCCAAGCCCTGTCCCCAGTGGCAAGATTAACTGCAAGATTTAGTGGAAGAGCAAAGTGAGATCCTGCTTTGACAAATCCAGTGTTTAACCCTATGTAGCCATTCCCAGTGTGCTTACTCAATTATAAGTGTCCTCATGATCCATAATTGAAATAGCGTGATGTCGATCGGGAGCATGTCCCATTCCCCTTTAACCTTGGCAACAGGGAGTTCCCTCTTTATTGCAACAAATAATGTAACCAGTGCGAGGGGTTCTAGGATATGAAGCTTTCTTTCACAGGGCATGATTGATTTACATTTAAATGGAAAGAGAGGAGACATCATGCGTTGTGTGTATAAAACAAAATCATTGTTGGTATTTCCCCATCATCCGCAGGATTTATTTGATTTGTGAGATTAAATCCTCCCTCACACCCAGCTTCTTTCTACCAGTGTGAAGCATTAGTCTAACTCTACTGCATTCAGAGAGCTGCTGTATTTACAACCAGCAGGCCTAAAGAGAAAGCCTTTCAAAACGTAACAGAGAGGGGGGAAAGAAAACATCATCCTTTGGGCAGTTGATTAATATGATGTATTGCAAGATGTTCACACTGGCTTTTTTCACATGTTCTATTTTACTAAAGGCTGAGAAGAGAGCGAACAGGTTTTTATCTCTTATTGCTCAACCTCCTGTCATTCCTAATGAGGCTAGAACAGAAGGTGTCAGACAAGTGAAGTGAGCACTGGGCTGGCTTAGTGTGGATTAGCATGGTTTGTCTAACTCATCAACCATTCCACACGGGCAGGTTTGTTCCACATGCAGCGAATCAAACGCAAATACACTTTCACTGCATGGCTGGTAGGAATCATTTCTTGTTTCAGGTAGTTAAAAAAAGGGAAGCTCTTGCTGTGCTAAATCATCCCTTTTAACAAAAGAAGCTTTAAGCCATATTCACTGGCTTTGATTTGGATTCCTCAAATAGAATCCAATTAAAGGTTTGAATGTGTTCCACATGTCCCCGGCTAAATTGCGTGTTTTTGGAGTATAAACGGCTGGGACAGAGACAAAACTATACAACAGTTGAAATAAAAATGCATATGTATTGATAGTAGTTGGTGTAGAAGAGAACTATGAATTGCATGGAGGAAGCAGGCTGTTGTGCAAAGAAATGTAACTGTCCTGAGTCAAAGAGTAGGAGATGATATAACCCGATACACTGCTCCTCTCTTGTCAATTTGTTTTTAGGACTGCTACTCCACCAGCAACTAGATGGTCCCTTTCTGGTCCTGCTCTGTGGGCACGGAGTATACCCTGAAGAGAGAAAGACGCCAGGCCACAAGAAAGGAAGGAGGATGAGGGGAGAGAGGGAAAAAAAAAAAAGCATGTCAACTTCAAGATATGTTTAGGTTCTTTCTTAGTTTGTTAGCAAAAAGAAACATCCCTGTGTGTCTGAATTCAGGTAACGACACGTCTGCCTCATGCAGGGCTCTGACAGGAGCACGGTGACTGCATAACCTCAAAACACAGCTCATCCCCAGGTGTGACTTATAAACCTCGCAAGGCACTGTTGATCCAACAAGCCAGAGGTTGCTGTGTGATTAAGCCTCTTTTCAGCAGAGCGATCAGTCAGCACCAAACACTGCCAGAGCTGGCTGCAGCCCCGGGAGGCAGCCGGTAATCCTGCAGAGGAATTTAACCCTTACAAATCGTTTGTTTCTTCTCTGCAATGGCAGTTTTTCTGCTGCTGCATGGAAATCTCTGGGGACTAACTTAAACTCCATAACCTCTCTCACCTGACCTGCAGATCATGTATTACTGCATCCCATAACAAACAAAGTGATTACTGTGCAGAAAGCTTACCTAGAGCTAACTGCAATTAGGAAACAAGGTGTACAACAGAGGCAATAAGCGTACACAGTGTCTCTCCGTATAACTGGTTTAGGCTGTTTTGCTCTCTGAGTAATGTTGGCAGATTGTTGTCATGACGCCACGATCATGTTTACGCAATTGTTTTATTTCTGAGCAGAGTCATCTACTCAGGCCTCAGTTCATGAGGTAATCTATGGACAGGTTGGATCCTGTTCCAGTTGGTAATACAGACCCAGCAGCACCGTCTTAAGGCTATTGTTAAATGACTAACATGGGAAGGGCTAGAGGTTGGGAGCACTCATTGGTAGCAGTGCCGGGCCTCAGGCTGTTGAACTATTTGCTGTACAAGTCTAGACGGGCGGAGGAGGATGGGTGGACGATGGTTACGTTCTGCACCTGATTGTTTTTCTCTGGTGTTTATGCTGAGGAGTTGGGTGAAGTAAGGTTCATTGGCAAGCAGAAGGTTGTTACCCATCAGACTGGTTGTATCAGCTGCAGGCTGACTGCAGCGTTAAGTGGAACATGCATCTCTCAAATATCAACTTTAAAAATGAAGAGATTTGACCTTACCCTTGCTCTCGATTATGCATGTTCCGTCTTACTAACAGTACGACTGCAAGAAAGAAAAATGGAAAAAGGTCACAGCTGCACAAATGAAAAGTTCATGTTTGCTAAGGTATTAACAGCTTTACAAGGCACACAGGGACTAAAGAGGCATTTTCAGTAGTGCATTTGTCAACTGTTGGAATGAAAAACACTGAATACTTACTGATTACTGCAGCAACGGAAAGAGTCAAAATAGCCACAGCTACAACGATCCCAATCACGGTGAACTGATCTAAAAAAGGAAATAACAAATTGCCAAAGTTGGAACTACTGCATGACATTATGAATCATTCATACTTGTTGATATGTTTTCTTACATTTTAATACATTCAATGTATATCATTAATTATTAACAAAAGACTTTTCTCACCAGTCACTTCAGTTGAACTTTTAGCTCTATGTGAGTCCGATGGTTTTTGAGGCACTGTAAGTGCCAAAGAGAAGAAGAGAACAGTTAACATACAGAGTTATGCTGATTTCAGATGTATTGAGAATTTCAACGCTCAGAGAACTTAACTTGTAGTGCATGCAGAACAATACAATAAAAGCTAAAGGTTATATTGAATATAGTACATGTGCACATTCTACATGTCAACAGTGAGGGGGAGGGCTGAGGCTCCAGAGAAATTGTAGCTCTGTGCAGAAAGGCTGTTTCTCCAAGCCAACTGCTCTGTTTTAAATAGATCTGTAATTCCATCAAATGTCCATCAAAGCAAAGATTAGGAGTGACGGAAAGAGGCGCGGAGAGAGAATGAGAATGCCAATGTTGATTAGCCGACCAGCAGGATGGCGGGGATGTGGACGTGTTCATTGGCCTTTCGGCAGCATCCACAGGACTCCTCCAGGGAGATAATTGATTCCATTCAGGGCTTAATGGTTGGGAGGATAGAAAGCCAACAGGGGTCAGAGCCCCACATATTTCACTGCACTAGAGTACCCTATACACAATGCTGCCTTACTGACAATAATTACAGAGGTCATAACCTCACATACTCTCCTTTGGACAACTGCTGTGAAAGTGTTTGTGGGTGTGATGCAGAAGTAACCAGAAAACCGTACTGCCCTCCAATCCACTCCAGGAGGTAATAAACTCACCTGTTGAATCCTCGTCATCATCCGGAACTGTAAGGATGGAGAATAAGGAGAAATCAGACATTTGTAAAGAAATCTGAAATGCATGCTTCACAGTGTGAGTACTTTTAAACAATAACAAAGTTATGCTTCCGCACAATAGTAAGGACATAGACAACACTTTTAATCTTTCAGTAACACTATTGATTTAGGGTTTAATGAAGTCAGTTTAGGATCAAACGTCTGAGAGCAAAAACTGAAAACTATAAAAAAAGAATCGATACACAGAACACAAATGTGTGGGAATAACAAAGCAAAAAACAACACCTGTTTACCAGCAGCTGGGACATTTAGGAAATGTGTATTTTCTTTTATACAACATGATGAATTTACTTCATGTATTCAAGTCACTCTGACGGATATGAAATATAGGAGTTCACGTCAACAAACATTTCTGGAATGACCCATGACATCTGTTAATTACTTCACACATGGCCTAAAGGAACCACTAAGAAAAATAAACATGTAAAAACAAGCAGAAATGAAATAACTGCGTGATCTTTTAGGACTAATTAGTAAAACATCCTTCTTGTTGTTTCTTATACTTGTGATCTTTCAGTTGATATCAAAGCTTAATTTCAATAAGATATATCCATTTGTGTCTCTACTTACCCGAAATTGACCAGTTACATACACTTGATTACCTTTTGGATAGCACTATGATAGAAAAACCATCCAAAAGCTGATTGAAATACTTAGTATTTTGCTCCTGGATATCTTTATTTTACAGATATACATGCCTTACATACCTTCATCAGCAGATCCTTCAAACTCTGATACAGCTGTAAAAAAAAAAAGTTCAGTTGACAGTAAGTTGCAATTCTTTTAAAAGGTTAAAAATGATCAAAATCCAGAAAAAAAATATATGGTTGTGGATTACAAAAACCTTTGTGTTACGTGTGTGTTTGTCTATCTGGTTTAATTTTCTGGTGCCTTCTAAACTACGATGGTACAGCACAGATAGTTGTGTTTCTGTTTTCACTGTCAACTTTTTAATATATTTCATTCTTAAATCTCATATGTATGAACCCTTAGCTTGCCTTGCACCTTCTTTTTAAAGGTGGCTGTATAATTCAAAAGTGAGTTCATCTATTTATCTGCACAGACAGTTCACATACATAGGTAGGTGATGAAAACATGCCGGTGCAGGAATGCAGAGACCCTGATTAGATGTGTATCACCTGGAAGCGTCACAGAGATGAGAAAACATACCAGAAGCAGCTGGCAGCATTAGCAGCAGACACAGGAACAGCAATCGCATCATATTCAAATGCTGCGGGTGGGAACAGAGACCAAGTTAAAGATATCTGCTATTAATATTCAGCCATTGATGTGTGCAGAATCTTGGTGTTTTGGTTTAAAGATAGGGTGAGATGGAGAGCAGGATTGCTGTCTTATTGGGGCTTGTGTGGTGCTTTGAGATTAAAGATCACATACTAGTCACATGCTAGTCAGTGGAAAACTACAATTTTCAGAGCCAACAAGTCCTTGTATCGTTTTAACTGGTTGAGAGTATGCATGCACATCTAGATTGCAATCTGAGGCAAGTGGTGATGAAAGGTCAGTGAATGACAGCCTTATTTCCCATAGTGCTCAGCAAAAAAACTGCTCTGAGAATTCTGTCACAGTCAGCCGTCAACAAGTGCCTATCCAACATTTTCCACTCCTTGTGCAAAGCCCAGGTGCCATGCCAGGTGTTGAGCAACAATATAGTATCCAATGACGTTCACTGAAAAAAAAATATATATATATATATATATATATATATACACATTTGTTTATTTTATCCTGCTGAGAAATTGTGTTATGCTAATTAGAAAATACAAATTCCAAATAAATCATTATAACTGGAAAAATATATTTATCTTTCAACTTCATCCCAACATAGAAACCAAGTGATACCTTTTCATTGTGAAACACGTGGTTAATTTTGTATTGTATTCTTGATTGTTAGGAGAAAATTCAAAACTTCCTCATGGCATAGGGCCAAAAACAAACCTAACCTCGGCTGCCCATCTAGACAACATAGATGTGAAACACAGATGTTCTTGATCCACCAAACAAAGCCCCAGCTGTATCCAACACAATATGAATGAAGATATTTTTAAATGGGAATACATTGGAACGACCTCTCTTCCAGTCCAAGTCCCGGATGAAGCCTCGTTGGTCAGATTTAGCCATTGAGGTTGGCATGGGATCAGGAACCAATAGTCATGCAATGTTTGATACCGTACAAAGAAAAAACTCTCCCACTGACCTTTGCGCCAAAAGTTTAACTCTTCATTGTGAGCCATGCCCATTGTATCCTTGTTTCCTTCACTGTTAATGATTGTGGAAATAACTGAGGTTACCCGCATTGTTAGGTTCAGGGCTCTGAGGGACATCAGCAGCAAACACCGGCCAGACACCCCCACACAGTTACCGACATGCTACTTCCTTCTCATTCATACAATTTAAGGAAGTGGATATTATTACTGTATCACAACGTTAATTATAATTACCATATTTGGTAAATGGAAGATTTAAAAAAAGGAATTAGCATGAAGAGTTAGGACCTGTCAACATTAGTTTAATATTTCAATACCTTTTTTTGACAGTTTTATGAAAGAGCTATGCATCAGAGACTTGGCCATAAACTGTAAATGTGAGACTGTAAATGTGATACTTCTATGCTAGACAAATGTCCACCCTGTAGGAACGCATAAGAACGAGGACATCCTGGTCCACCAAAACAAGATTATCTTCATGCTAAATTAGCAGAACACCATTAAGACTACATAGGAAGAAGATGTTAATCACACAACTGAGGCTGATTGGAAAGAGAGTGCAATGTCGGCTGTTCTGGCCTCCTGAATAGCTGCAGTAAATCTCCTAACGCAAACAACCTAAGAAGCTGCAAATAAAATCCCCTTCTGTATCCAATTTGCTTTTCAGAGTCGCTTTGGGTGAAATAATAAGCTGATCCAATTTGGAAATATTTATCAACCCAGTCCACTCACTCTGTATCAAAACGGCTCGTGAAGCCTGTATTATTTTTCAAATTGGGTAATATATTCTTGTACATTTGAATGCCGATTGAATTTGCTCTTTAATTCCAGACCCAATTTGCAAAATATAATAACCACTGGCTTGCTTATAAAGCAGACATACCAGTTGACTGCTGGCTAAAAATTCAAATATCAAAGTAGAAAAAAGTAGGATTCATAAAACTGTCTTGAGTGCAATGCTAAAAAAAAAAAAAAGCATATACTGTACAGTTGCTAGCAGGAGGATCTGTCTTGTTTTTGATCATTCCAACCTGATTCAGTTTTCCACTGACAGGATTAACCGTAAACCTCATACCTGTATGGCAAGGCCAGCCCACAGAACTACTTAATCTTGTTTACCAGGTTTAATTTTGAATGATAAGTGCTCACCACTCCTTACAACCCACCTAGTACAACATATATCAACAAAGTACACTCATAAGCAAAGCTTAAAAACATGTGAGCAGAAATACTCGCAGATACCGAAGTATCGCTTCCTTATCTGCTCACACTGACTGCCCTTCGCTCAACCACTGCGCATCGCTGGCAAGACTTTTACAGCAATAACAATCACTAATGTGTAAAGATGTTAGCATTATGTGGCCTCTAGAGTTCATGAGGAAACAAATGTGTGTAAAATAATAAGAAAGAAAGGAGACAGAAGATAGCAGGAAACACTTCTTACTATTGAGAAGATGTGTCAACAGAAAACATATGAACCCAACAACAAAGAAACGGCAGATGGAATAAGGGAAAAAGCAACCAGATCATTTGTTATTCATTGCAATTCAACTGTTATAAAAGTAGTGGAATACTCTGGATCAGTCAAGAGAGAAAATATTCTTATCGGAATGTTTACTCAGCTCTGCCATCACCATCGGAGCTGTTTATCTCAGAGTGGTTGATGCAAATGCATATTTTTTTCAATAACATAACATACTGTGTTATGCCACTGGACCAGACAAACAAAGTAATAGGGAAACACATGATAAAATGAAAGTGAAGCAGAACCCACAATACCTCTGTTGAAGTCATGGAAACCAATGAACAATCCACCACAGTCTGACTACTCAGCAGTTATTTCCAATTCAAATGGTCTTTGATATGTTGAGCACAAGGCCAATAAGGGTACCAGCCAAACTGCTAAAAGGATATGAAAGTCTGTGACAATGACAGCTTTTTGGAGACACATATATACTCTATTTCATACCACCCCCTCTCTCGCTCTTTCTGAATGCCTGTGTGCAAAGATACACAACCTGTGAACACACACTAAAGCGCACAGATATGACTCTAGGGTAACACAAAATGTTAGTATTTTCCACCTAACTAAAACATCAACAACCCAATTCAGTGCTTACAGGACACTGTGCAGGTAGAGCTCAGGTTTACATTATCAGATGGAGACAAAGCGTTTTTTGTATTTGTTTTGTTAACATCACTATCACAAGACATATCCAAGTCACATTGAGGTGTTTCAGAGTCCAATGCATGTATGAAATGCATCCTTATCACTCCTCTGGGAAAGAAGCAACACAAAATGTGCAAAAAGACGAGTTGTAAAGAGCTCAACAAATATTGGTTGCCCCTGCTTCACCTTTGACAGGGGCAAGCAGCTTAATTAACACTAGCAGAAAAACACTCTGCTATATGTTTACAGGCTAATAAAACTAAAGACTAAGTTAACTCAGAGCACACTGTGTATGGCTTGATAATATTAAAAAACACAGGAAGTAAAAGAAGGGTTTGAATGGAAATCAAGTAACACATTTAATTAGTCTATAACTAACAGAATTGCTGTTGTTTAGGAATCCATGTTCATGAGTTACATTGAGAATGACAGTGTGCAGGTAACAACTCACACAGAAGCTGATGAACTTAGTGATACATGCTGAGAAAATAAAAAAAGGAAGTATTCACGAAGAAGTCGCACTGCAGGCTACACACCAATGATAAAAAAAATAAGTACATTTTGCAATTAATATTTGTGTATTATTACATTGCAGCCAAAACTAGACAACAATGAAATTTACTACGAATACAAGATTAAAGGTTGTATTGTAAAATGTGTTAGTCCGTTTTGAGATTATACGGTTAAAAAATAATATTACGTGACATTTCTTTAGCTCTGCACGACATTTGGCACACTCACCACAGCTGTTAGTCAGTCGAAGAGATGATCTGCACTGAACGGAGCCGACTCATTAACAGGAAAAGCTGTCTGCTGCTGAGTCAAATTCAGGGAAACTCTATTCTCACTTAGACTACAAGGGGATTCACAGCCACCCCACAAAGCGCTGAACTGCCCCTTAAAGTTTGCTTCTCAGTCAAGTTGTTGCTTCTGCGGAAAATACCTCCATGTGTCCGTGTGAGAACTGCTGTCAGACAATTTCCTGAAAACTGCTGAGATACAGTTTAGATGGTGATGACAACTCAGGGCAGACAACACCGAAGCAGTGATATGTGCCAAATAATGTAACGATTTACGATAACATCTTGTAATGATGGCTGATTGCGTTTTTATTTGAAGTAGAGTAAAACGTAAAAAAGATACTTAATCATTTAAATTAATGAAAAGAAAAAAACGCCCCAGTAAGTTATGCTCTTTAATGATAATGCAGACCACCTGGCAGTTGCAATTAGTCCAAATGGTAACGTCAACACGTTTTGATTGTTTAGCTACCAAGCACAGGTGTACTAACAGTCTATCTTAACCACCTTTCCCTCGTTGCTGGCAGTGTGGCGCTAGCTCGTCCTTAAGTTGTGTTTTTCCTGTCATGAAACCCGAATTGCTTTAGTAGTTTAATTAATGTAAGATTGTCACTTTTCTGTGCAGCAATGCCGTTTTTTCTTCTGCTCCAGATGTGTCTGCTGGGACTTGGTAAGGGACATGATTAGGCTATTGTGAATCGATTCAAAGGTTATTTGCAGCATGGGTATAACCTGAGTTGTTCCAGCATTTCTGTGCTTGCTTCACTCAGCTATGTTAATTTTTACTTGTATCACTTCTCTGTTTGCAGCACACTTGCTTTAGGTTATTCCTCTTTCACCTGATACACTCAAGTCTCAACACAGTTCTGCTGTCTACCCTTTCTTTGTCTAGTTTTGAGCGATTTCTTGGGTATGGCTAGGTCTCTGCCCTTGTAACAACAAAAGATACTAATCCATGCTTTGCTGAAGGAAATTATGGTTAGTAATTGGTGTGTTGAGAAACGTTCTGTTGTCTGCAATGGGATGTGATTACATTTAAAATGCATCATTGTTTGCTGTGCTGTAATGTATCTAAATATATTTACTCAAGTAGAATTTAGAGGTACTTTTTGCTACTTTGTACTTATACCTCACGACAATTCAGAGGTTGATGGTGGGCTTTTACTCCACTATATATATATGTAATACATTTACTGTAGTTACCCTGCAGACTTGGATTAATTATGTGATGTATAAATATGTATACAAAGTCATTAAAACTAGCTGCATCTTTACCAGCTTTGCTAAACACATTTTGGCATCAATGATTATAACCACAACCTCTATTTATTATTCTTTGTCTGCATAAAGAGTATTTCAACCTCTGATTGCTTTTAACAAACATAAGTGGCACTGCTACAATAATTTGACTTTTTGTGTCATGATACTATTGCTATGATCTAAAATATATGATACGGTAATATTGATAACTGATATTTTAAATCTTAATATCATTAGTTGAAATTCTAACTGTACCTTTTATCATTACTGACTCTTAATACAGCTTCCAAGATTAGTGTTTTAAATATAATTTACCTACAAAATACAGAATAAGTTATTTTAATTCCACTTTTCTATAAATATCAAGATGTTTATTTAATTGTGTGTGTATATTTATCTATCTATCTATCTATCTATCTCTTGAAAGACCTAAAAATATCTATTTTTTTTATTTTTCATGATAACTAAGTATTTGCCAAGACAAACCTTACAACATAAACATAGTTATGGAATCCTAGAGTAGATTAATGGAAGTGACCTTATTGATGTTTAGAAAAAGATAAATGAACTTACGTTTCAATGAGCTCTTCAGAGTTTTCTCTTTTCCCTGCTGGTATGTTTCTCTGATGACAAGACCCTTGTTATCATGGAAACTGCCAGAGTGAGTGTGCACGTTAATACAGGTGTAACCAGTCAGGAAATGGTAACTATGTTCTTCATTGGCTGCTGAAGTTGTTGACATATGACACCTCCAGTCTTATCTCCTAGAAAAAAATGGACTTGCAATGCAAACATGGTGACTTGCTCACCACTCTTTAGTGCAAGTATGTTGTTTACAGTCATACAATAATTGACTGCTGTCAGAGTAGACTGTCTTTTGTTTGTAAATCTTTTTTTGTGCACTTTATATGCACATTTCAGGCAGTTGTAATGTTGAAGGATATCTGTGTACAAATGTGTTTTTGTATTGATTACATTTGAATAGAAAACAATTTTATATTTTGCTCTGCAGGCCTGTCCGTTGCAAGTCCTGGTAGGAGGTTTCTGATTGGGCTTCCCCCGCATAATGGACCAACAGGAAATGTTAGCCATCAAGTAACTATCACAGCCAGTGGTTTTCACACCCCGGTCAGTGTAAAGGTTCTGGAAAGCAGCTTTGTGCAACACCTCTTCCTCTCTGCTCACCAGTCAAAGACTATTCACATGCCATTATCTGTGGGAATGACCAGTGATCGCTCCTCATCCCTCCTCAGTGTGAAGTCTATGTGGCCTGTGACAGTCATCATTTCACTGTGTACCCGGACCGGCTGTGACCACAGCCTCCTTCATGATGTGTCCTCCTGGGGTACCCAGTATTATCCCATTACTCCTAACTTCCCTAACCAGACTACTGTCAGCCAGATGGGAATCACCAGCTCAGACCGGGCGACATCCGTCGATATCTTTCTCTCAGGGGAAGTGCTTTATGAAGGCAATATGTTCCACAGGGGTAGTGTCCTTAAATTGTATATAGGGGTGCTACAGAGTGTTTACCTCCAGAGCAACTCCAGCCTCTCTGGCTCAGAGTTAAACTCTCAAGAAGCTGTAGGTGTGGTGGTTGGTTTTACCTGTTCCAAACACACAACTGGTGATTGCTTTTCTGGATATGCTGAGCTGAAACCAGTTACCCACTGGGGTTTTGATTACATTATTCCTCCCATGGTAAACACAGGAATTAGTTCTAGTTTCCTCTTGGCAATGTCTACTATGAACTCTGACCTGGCCATCAATGCCAGCACCAAGCTAAACACAGTGTCTGTGGTTGGTGGCGTTATGAAGGTCATCCCAGTTGTGACCTTAAATAAAATCCACATTACTAGTGACAGTCCTCTACAACTACTTTTCTTTAGGCATGACATGGCGCAGCGGCCTTTAACTCTAACAGTACTGCCATCTGTTGATGATATCTGCCAGACTGTACCTGTGTTTGATTCAGCTGATATGGGTGGGCAGCAAGTTAACAGTACTGACACAGGAGATCTGAAGTCTGGTGTTAAATACTCCCAGAAGCCCACCTTTCGTGAGTTGCCTGATAATGCAGAGGCCAGTTCTCTTTACACAGACAAGGGTGTGGGATACTATCTGAGTACTGTAGACCGACATCTCTATTCTGCAGTGTGTGAGAAAAGTACGTATAGAGGATTTTGAATAATGTAAATGTGAACATGTAAATATGTACTAACTTTTTTTGCATTTATTTTTTTTATAGCTGCAGCATCTTGTGAAGAGTTGCACTGTGGTTTCAAACAGAAGTGCTCTATCAAAGAAGGAAAACCACTCTGCTCTTTAAAAACTAAAATATGCTCTGCATGGGGTGACTCTTATTACCGCACGTTTGATGGAAGAGATTTTGTCCTACAGGGAAATTGCAACTACACTTTAGTTCGGACCACCTGTCCAGGCCTAAATGCTTCTGTTCCACTAAAGATTAATTTGGCCCGAGCATATTTGAACAGTGCCACTGTCCCCACCATCCACACAGTGCAGATAAGCATCCAGGGCTTTAATATCTCCATAGTTAAAGAAGACAAAAATCATGTTATGGTGAGTGTACTTGACTTACTTTAAATAATAAAAACAACTTTTTGTAGCTGTTAAGTGTTCACTTACTTTGTCTGTTTTTGTATTTGAAATTGTAGGTTAACGGACAGAGGTGGAACTTGCCCCTCACTTTGGGAAATGGGTCCCTGAACTTTTATCACAGTGGCTCCAGCATTGTTTTAGACACTGCTTTCGACTTGGCTCTGCGGTATGACTGGAAGCAGCATCTCCAAGTTGAAGTTGGCCCAGCGCTGTATGGAGTCCTGTGCGGTTTGTGTGGAAATGCCAATCACAGCTCTTTAGATGGTGTCATTGCTTCTAATGGCAGTATTAAGACCCAGACTGCAGATTTTACCCTCCCATGGCGGGTGAACAGCGGTGCCGGTTCCTGCATTGAAGATTGTGTTGGTTCCTCATGTCCAGTATGTAGTAGAAGCCAATCAAAAACATTTCCTGACATCCTTAACAGTAATTCCCTTCATTTTGGATGCTCCCTACTGAAGCGGAGCGGTGGACCGTTTGCTGATTGCCACTCATTTATTGATCCTGAGCCATTTGTTCGTAGTTGTGTTAACAACTTGTGTATCAAGGAAGCTGCGTCTTCAATGTGTGAGATCCTGACAGACTATGCCAACATTTGCCAGAGGATAACGGCCAGAGTCCGAAACTGGAGAACCATCGCCAAGTGCCGTTAGTTTTGACATCAATTTTGATTTGAGTGAGTACATGGTTTAACTGAAAAAAGCTAAGGGTGTTTTCCCCTCTTTTTTTTTTTTTTACAGCTATGGTATGTCCGATGAACAGCCACTATGAAATGTGTGGCTCTGCCTGCCCTGCTACCTGTGGAAACCCAGAAGTGCATAGTAATTGCACCCTCCCTTGTGTGGAATCGTGCCAATGCAATAGGAGGTATCTGCTGAGTGGTGGGAAGTGCGTACCATATAGCAAGTGTGGATGTCTTCACCAAGGTTCCTACTACTACCCCAAGGAGAACTTCTGGATCGGCAAACAATGCCAGGAGAAATGTGTCTGCCAGTCGAGCTCCAAGAGAGTCGTTTGTTCTCCGTCTCATTGCCAGGATGGAGAAGTGTGCAAAGTTGAGAATGGAGTCATGGGCTGTCAAACTAAGGGGCCTGGGGTGTGCATAGCCAAAGGAGACCCTCATTATACCACCTTTGATGGACGTAACTTTGATGTTTATGGAAACTGTACTTACATTCTCACTTCTCTCTGTCCGGCCTGGGGGGACTTGGAAGCCTTCAGCGTAGAGGTCCAGAACCAGATAAAAGATGCTACAAATGTATCCTTTCGGCATGTTAAAATGGTGGTCTCTGGTTATTCCATTGAGATGTCAAATGATCACAGTAACAGAGTTGAGGTAAGTTCATTTATGTATACAAAATTAGTTGTTTTGTATTATTATTATTGATGTTAATCCTTGTTTTGTTTTTTTAGGTAAATGGTCTCCTTCTGCGTCTCCCATCCGTATTAAGCCTTGGCAAAGTGAAGCTCTACATGACTGGACAGACAAGGTTTATAGAAACTGACTTTGGTGTTGTTGTAATGTACAGCTCTGATATTCTGACCGTCCAAATGCCCAGGAAATTCTCTGGTAATCTCTGCGGCCTGTGTGGGAACTTTAATTCTAATCCAGAAGACGATGTGATGCCTGACGACGAATCTGATATCTCTCAAGCCGTTGGACACTGGCGGACCAGCAGTGATCATGACTGTGTGGATGTGCCTATGAACACCTCGGGTTGCAATTCACATGAAATGGCCCTCTATGAGGGAAAAGATTTCTGTGCAAGGTTACTGGATAAAGAGGGATCATTCAATAGCTGCCACAAAATGGTTGCTCCAGAAGATTTCTACAACAACTGCATTCATGATCTCTGTTATAGTAAACAGACTTCCCTGTGTCTGATTCTGTCCAGCTATGTTGCTGTGTGTCAAGAAATGGGAGCAAAAGTGGATGAATGGAGGACTTCCAAATTTTGTAGTAAGCAACCATGATTTTATAATACACTTTGAATTATTATTTTGACTTTTTTTTTTTTTCACTCTTACTCTCCCTCCTTAGGTCTCTCCTGTCCACGTAACAGTGACTACAGCCTTTGTGCCAGTCACATTTCTGACTGTGTAGAAAACCCAAGTCGTCTAGCGGTGAAATGCAAAGAGGGTTGTTTATGCGAGCCTGGGTATTTCCACAGTGGTGTGAAATGTGTACCACACTCCGAGTGTGGCTGTATTCACAATGATGTTTACTATGAAATCCATGAGAACTTCTACCCGGATGATCACTGTCAGCTGCACTGTATCTGCGTGGGCCACAACAGAGTGGAATGTACCAACCACACATGTCCAAATGAAACAAAATGTGGCATCCAAGATGGCCACAGGGCATGTCATGCATTGCAGCCCTTTAAATGTGCAGTCATGGGTGGCAGACACTTCAGAAGCTATGATGGACAAAGCTTTGACTTTAATATTGGAAGCTGCCGTTATATTCTATCCCAGGTTTGTGAAGAGGAAGAGTCTGACCCCACAGTCATTATCCAGCGTGAACAGCTGCACCTCAGGGTCCATGGGGTGAACATGTCTTTGGAAATGGCGCAGTTGGGAAAAGTAAAGGTAAGCAGCTGCAAACATAAATAAACTGTTTAATTTGCATGGATTGTAACGCTGAGATTTACATTTTTCAGATTGATGGTGTTTTGAGAAGTCTTCCTGTCCATCTGGATCACATGGCAATACTGCGCTCTGGCTTAATCACTCGTGTTGTTGTAGATACAGGAGTTGTTGTTACTTACGGTGCACCAGATCTGATACAAATTGTGATTCCAGCCACCAGTAAGCAAACGTGTGGCTTGTGTGGAAACATGAGTGCTGTTGTCACAAATGAGAAACAGAGCCCCAATGGCAGCTTTGCAAATGATGTTTCCATCTTTGCATCTTCCTGGTCACTTTCCTCACCTGGAACAAACTGCTCTAAAGAATGTGATCTTTGTTCAGTGTGCAACTCTACCATGGCAGCTGAATATGCATCTGATAACTTCTGTGGCATGCTGCGTGCTTCTGCAGCAGCATTTAGTGAATGTCACTCTACTGTGGACCCAGAGCCCTTCTTTCAAAACTGTGTGAATGACTTGTGTATGTCTAATGGGAAAGAAGAATTGTTTTGCAGTAGTTTGAGAGGGTACGCTTTTGCATGCCAAGAGGCAGGAGCTGAGACCAAACCATGGAGGGGCGCGAAGTGCTGTGAGTATTATTAATCGAGACTCTGATGCGTGCACATGTGTTGTTTCATCAGTCTGTTAACGTATGCCAGTGCATGTAAATCATGTAGGTCTGCACACATGCTTCTCTTGTACCTTTTTAAACTCTGGCATCTCTACATAGTGAGGTTGCCAGATTAATGTAAGGCTAGCTGGACTCTGTACTACATAGAAACTTTTTTATTTTTTTTCTTCACAGCACTCTCATGCCCTGGAAACTCGCACTATAATATATGTGCCAGTGCGTGCCCAGAGTCCTGTGGTATTCTATCTGATATCCACTGCCGATGGGCCTGTTCTGAGGCATGCCAATGTGATTTTGGATACATGCAGAGTGGAAATGGCTGTGTCAAAGCTGACAAATGTGGTTGCTTTTACCTTGGGCACTACTATAAGGTGAGTAGCTACACATTAAGCTTACAACAACGGGCATGTACATTTTTCCTTTACCCAAGCAATAATTTTATTCAAACTACATTTAAAATGAGAATTGACGGACAGATTTGTTTGACTTCTAATAAACCTATTGGTTTACTTGGGCGTGTTTTTGCAAAATTAAATGTGACCCTTCTGCAGGTGCAGTTATGAACATATTTCCAGTTAAGCTCATGAAGTGGCATGCCCTAGTATTTCAATGCAATGTTAACATGATTCATTATGTCTCCCTGTGCTCTTGGCATGACTAATCACAAAGTCCTAGACCTTTTGTGTTTTCCTGGGTTGTTTGTGTGCTGTGTTTTTAGAGTGCAGTTGATTCAACAACACCAGTGACTCACTTTTCTCTGTAGATTGGGGAGATGTCATGGGGTGAGGGATGCTCCGAGAAGTGTAACTGCTCTGCTACTGCAGACATGCGCTGCGAGCCGGCTTCATGCCCCAAGGGAGAGCGCTGCACCCTTCTTAATACCTGGGGCTGTGCAAAGAAAGGTATGCCCGGCAGGTTCTGCTGGGGTCGGTGACATTTCCTCACAGGCTAACTGTTGTTGTTGTTCTCAGCTTTACATAGTGAAACTCATTGGTCTGGCAATATCCCATTTTATGTCTTGTTTCTGCATGTTCTATCAAATTACTTAAAGTAGGTTAAACTTGCCTAACTCTTTTCATAGTCTATTAAGTACTTCACTCTCCTTTTGACAGTGATTACAAAGCATGCCAATCGTAAATAATATTGCATCCTTGTTTCACTTGTCCTACTCACAAGCCTATGATACACAATCAAAATGTGATGTATTGGAAATGATTTGATGCAGTTTTGTATTTATTTCTTTTTTTACCTGGAACATTTGCATTTAATTTAAAACTCGGATATCCCATTTTTGCATGTGGCTTTGACCTAAACCCCCCCCCCCCCCCTTACTGTTTCAGATAACAATACCAAAATCTGTGAAGATGGAGAAACTTGCAGTAGCAAACCTCTGCAAACCCAGTGTTGGGTACTTGGAGGCGCACACTTCTACACTTTTGATGGAAAGGTGTTTGAATTCCTAGGAAACTGTACCTACACTCTGGTCCATGTATTGAACGTCACAAGTGAGAATACAGCGTTTTGGGTTGGGGTAGAGAAAGACAGGACCCCAAACGAGGCTTCCTCTCTCAAAGCTATTCATGTCAAGGTGGCTGGTGACAATGTTACGATCTACAGAGGGGGAAAAGGCCATGCTTGGGTAAGTTTAAATTAGGAAACGCAAACAGTCACAGCAACATTTTGGCCTTGCTATCAGTTTGTGATTGAAAAGAATTATAATATGATGTTGTTTCTTCTGTATGTCCTTTGATGTATAGTTCAAGCGTTTACAATCGCATGAGATCAATTCTTTATCTACAAATGTTTGTGCCCCTCAGATTAATGGTGAGAAAAGGCGACTACCTGTGACTCTACAGTTTGGACGTGTGAAGATTTATCTGAGTGGCATGTTTGTTGTTGTAGATACTAGTCTGGGCATCCAGATTAAGTATGACTGCTCTCATGTTGCCACTATCCTACTCTCTCATACAATGGAAGTCTATGGTATGTGTGGAAATAATAATGGCATCGAGGAAGATGACCTCAGAACGCCACAGGGTGAGACTATTGATGCTACCACCTTTGGCTGGAGCTGGAGAGCTCCTGATCAGGAAACACAGTGCACAGCAGATTGTGGAAATGCATGCCCACGCTGCTCTGCTGAGCAGATTCTGGAGAAAAATGTAGCCACTCGATGGATATCTACACATGAATATATTTGGTTGCCACAAAATCCATTCTACCAGTGCCGGGAAGTTGTAAACTACACTAAAATCTCTGCAGCTGTGAGCATGTTTGACTTGTGCTCTAGTAATGATACACAGAAGACTCTCTGCCCCATCTTGGAAGCTTATGCTGCTGCATGTCAAAATGCCGGGATCAAGATAGGAGACTGGAGGAATGTCACCTTCTGCCGTAAGCACATTTTTCTTACTATGAAGCAATAATTTTATAGTAGTCTCAAAACTACACGAGTAATTTTCCCACATTTTGATAATTCTCCTTGTTTTCTATCAGCCATTTCCTGCCCACGGAATAGCAATTATACTTCCTGTGGCTCAGCCTGCCCTGCCACCTGTGAGGATCCATTCAGTTCAAGACCCTGTGCCCTAGCTTGTGTGGAGACCTGCCAGTGTGATCCGGAGTTTGTCCTGGATGCTGACAGCTGTGTGCCCTTGTCCCAGTGTGGCTGCCCTCACAACGGCTCTCATTACTACAGCAACCAGACCTTCTGGGCTGATGAGGGATGCACTGAACTGTGTGTTTGTGACCCCAAAACGCACCAGACACGCTGCCATTTGGGTTCTTGTCTCCTCAATGAATACTGTAGTCTTCAACATGGAGTCAGAAGCTGCGTGCCTCACCCCCTCCAGACATGCATGTACTCTGCTCATCACATCGTCACCTTTGACCAGCATAACTTTGAATTGCATGGCACTTGTCGGTACCAGTTACTGGGCATGTGTGCACAAAAACAAGGCCTCAGTGCCATTCAGATTCACATACAGACAGATGGACACTTAGAGTCAGCTCTTCATCTCCTGCTCAATGTGAGTGGTGTGCTTATGGAGCTGAACAGCAAAAACCCCAAGAGCATAAAGGTGAGTTATAATCATTTTATCTTTATCATGTCAGTCTTGTTTTGGCTCTAATAATTCAAAAACAAATAATGAAACAATTTACAAAGATTACTTGTGAAAATGTGCTGCCCAGTCCTGACTTTCTAATGCAATGTTGGCCCCCCCTACAGGTTGATGGTGTCAAGAGGAACATGCCCTATCGCTTCAGCCCCACTGCAATGGCCTTCTCTTTAGGGCTGCACACGTACATCTACACACAAATGGGCTTTGAATTGAGTCTCAGCATAGAAGGCATCGTTAGCATTAGTCTCTCTAGTAAATATGCTAATGTAACTTGCGGCCTGTGTGGAAACTTTAACTCTGATCCTACTGATGACCTCACAGTAAATGACACTCGGGAGCATCTCATTCCTGAGCACTTCGGAAAAGCTTGGAGAAGTGGGCAGAATCCTGGGTGTGTGGAGGGCTGTCCAGGAGGAAGTTGTCCAAAATGTTCATCAGAGCGTCTGGCTCGCTTCTCTGACCCTGAGTCTTGTGGGAAGATTCTGGAAGTTAATGGACCATTCAGACAGTGTCATGGCAAAGTGGACCCCTCCAGCTTCTACAAGCGCTGTGTCAGTGACCTGTGTCTTCACGGAGGTCTCCAGCCTGCACTGTGTCACTCCCTAGCTGAGTATGCTGCTGTCTGTCTTTCCCACAATGCTACAGTTTCTGCCTGGAGGAGTCCTGGATTCTGCTGTGAGTATCATTGTGCTCCCAGCGCTGATGTGCAAGTGAATTGAATTAATATACTCTGCAATTGTGTGAGCTGTCAGTGTTCAGCATCATTGCACAACAAATGAAATATGGAGTTTGCATTCGCACAACAACTTTAATGTTTACATTATTGTTTTATCCAGCAGCATAAGAGCGTAAAGATTATTTTCATAAAAATCCGATGTATGCCTGTAGCTGATGACATTTGCTAGCTTGTTTAGTTTTTGTTTTGTTGGTACAAAGTATTAGTGTTTTGTGACTCATACTGGCATGGAGGCCACAACCTTCCCAGTACTACTGGACCACTAGATGGTACTAATGCATCATTGGTCAACCCTAACCTTTACACCATTTTCCTGTCCTGGGTGACTGATGTATTTCTGTATCTCTACAGACCCATCGTGCACCACTAGAACCAGCTACAACATAAGTTCTGCCTCTGTTCACCTCTGCCTCGGCTGGCAGAATAAAACAGTCGAGCTGCCTCTAAACATGGCGGAGAACTGCCTGTGTGAGGCAGGTTTGGTTCACAGTGGCAGCCTGTGTGTCACTCCACAAAACTGTGGCTGCTTTCACCATGGAGAATACCTCACCGCAGGACAGGAGTGGTCTACATGCAAGCAGAGCTGTTTATGTCACCCCGGGGGACACATGACATGTCGTAATGTCTCCTGTGGAGAGGATGAGGAGTGTAAGCTTATTAGGGGTGTTCAAGGTTGCCACCCAAAACCCAAAGTAGCACACTGCTCTGTTGAGGGATCCCAATACACCACGTTTGATGGACAGGCATTTGAATTTCACGGTTCATGTTACTACACCCTTGTGCAGACATGCCTCAATAAACTGGATGTAGAGCCTATTTTGATAGCTGCAATGGGTAACTATAGTGAGGGAAGGCAGATCTACTTGCAGGTCAATAAAATGCAACTAAGAACGTCAAAGGCTTTTCCTGGAAAAGTTGAGGTAATAATTTCACAGCTTTGTTTTTGTCTTTGACAAAATACAAACTACTTTAAGATGTGTTTTTAAAAACATTTTTACATTTGAATTATTTCACCCAGGTAAATGGAGTTTACGAAGACCTGCCGTTCTCCCAGAACAACATCACTGTACATCAGAGAAATGGCGGGATAACCATTAAGACCCCACAGTCCGTTGAGCTTATGTCAAACCTACAAAACGACGTTCTGGTCAAGATGCCTGACATTTATTACCAGACCACCTGTGGCCTTTGTGGAAACTACAACAATGATCCCTCGGATGATCTGCAGCTACCCAATGGCACAGTGACCTCTGACCCTGACATCGTTGGGCTGTCATGGAAGTTGTTTAATGCTGAGCTACCCTGCAGTGAAGAATGTGGAAGTCCCTGTGAATGCTGCCACTCCCCTAGGCCCGAGTACACCTCTGACCTGAACTGCGGGTTTCTCACCAATCTAAGGGGACCATTCGCCGCATGTCACCATTTAGTGTCCCCACTGAAATACCACTCCCTGTGTTTGAAAAACGTATGTATTGCAGAAGGGCGACGCCGGGCCCTGTGTGATGCACTGCGGGCCTATGAGGCAGCATGCAAGGAAGCAGGAGGGAGGGTTGACCTCTGGATGAACATGACAAACTGTGGTAAGTATTGGGTCACTGTTGAATGAATAAAACCTCACATGATTAAATGGAGGAAAATATTGTGCTGATTAAGTATTTTATTTTACAGCTTCTCAATGTCCTCAATTCAGCCACTACAGCAACGCTACCAATATATGCTCCTCACTGTGTCCTGAGATCAGCCAGGCAGTGCTGTGCCCCAGAGACTGTGAGGAGGGTTGCCAGTGTGATACTGGACACCTTTATGATGGCCACGCCTGTGTGCCAGAGGAGAAATGTGGCTGCCTACAGGATGGGAGTTGGTTTAAGGTCAGAGCTAAACCATTTTCTTTTTAATTAGACTATTTCTGTTTTAAATATTTTAATCTTAAGACACTCCAAATTAGCTTTATTAACTTTTTTCATGTGATTTCCATTTTCAGTTCTCTGAGAGCAAACAGCTACAAAACTGTACTGTTAAATGCACCTGCGGGCCTCCTCTTGTCTGCGAGCAATACTCGTGTCCTACACTGCACAGTTGTCAAGTTTCAGATGGAATTATGGGTTGTCAAAAAAATTGTGAGAATTTAAATTTACGAACCATACTGTACATTGGATTCAGATTTGCTTGTTGACGCATTTATTAATTTTCACACTGTTAAAACTTCATTTTTTCTTTTTGCAGGGCAAAACCAAGATCCGTGTGAAGGACTATGTGATAAAACTGAAAAATGTTACCTGAGCAATGGCGTGCCGGTCTGTGAGAGTCGTCCGGGTCTGTGCTGGGCCTGGGGAGGCAAGCACTACCAAACCTTTGATGGGCTAACCTATGACTTTGAGGGTACCTGTACCTATCTGCTTGCAGGCAGCCAAGGAGCAACATGCGACCTGACGCCCTTTAGTGTCTCCAAGAAAGACTCTAGTGGCATCATTGTACATGCTTATGGGTTCATCATCAAGCTTGGCAGTGAAACGGCCAACATACATGCAAGTACATCTTAGTTATACATTGAAGGACAGCTGCTCAAGTTTTAGTTTTAACACTTGTACGTCTCCCGTTTTTATTTACAGGTTAATGGTCAAGTGGCTTATCTTCCTGTTAATCTATTGGGAAGTAAGATTCAAGTCTCCCACTGGGAAGGCAAAGCCCTACTGACAACTGACTTTGGTTTGCATGTAGTCTTTCACGGAAACTCTATTATTCTTGTTAAACTGGGACCTGACTACAAGGGCAAAGTGTATGGGCTATGTGGCAATTTCAACGGCAAGCCTCAAGATGAATATCGTGTGGCCATACGTGATTCCTTCCCATTAGGACTAGTGTGGAGTTTGCACAGGCTTATCAGCTCTTTGATGGGGACCAAAAGTGTTGTACCGGCTGCAACCAGAAAGTGGATCATGAGAAGTTGCTTGCAGATTCGGTTTCTGCCAATGTCTGGAGGCCGTGTGAAGTGCTCAAAGATCAGAATGGTCCATTTGCCCACTGTCACAGTCGAGTCAATCCAAATTCCTTCTACAAAAGTTGTGTAGATGACCACAGGCACAACGGGCTGTCAGAAGTTTCTCTTGAGCAGGCAATGTATTCGTATTCCTTAGTCTGTGAAGCAACCAGGGAGGACTACAACGATGGCGTCACAGTTGGTAAGAAGTCGTTCTTAGAGTAATATAATAACATTACATTCTGAATATTGTGATTTAATCTTTGAATAACTCTTCAATAAATTATTTCAGATGTGCAGTGTCCACCAAACAGCCACTACAAGACCTGTGGCTCGGCCTGCCCTCCATCCTGTGAATTTAATGCCACTGTCTGTATCAAGGCCTGCCTTCAGGGCTGCTTCTGTAACCCTGGTTTCATTAGAAGTCAAATTGGCTGTGTGCGCCCACATCAGTGTGGCTGCACAGACTCCAGAGGCAAATACCACAACCTTAAGTCAACGTTTTGGTCACCGGAAGACTGTGGTCAAATCTGCATATGTGGACCGGCTAATGGAGAGATCCACTGTCGCCCAGCCCAGTGCCCCAGAGGAATGGTCTGCAAGAAACTACAGCACAAGAGGCTGTGTCAACCCGAAACCCCCCAGAACTGTACCGTTGTTACTGGGCTGCATTTTACAACATTTGATGGACGTCATTTTGACTTTAGAGACAGCTGTGCATATTCTTTGGTTCAGACCAAAGCCAACCTAACTGGACTAACACCATTCACTATCACTATCTCTGATGCAAGTTGCCACAAAAGACTTTTTCATAGCCTTGATTTAACTCTCTCAATTTATGGTCTGGAGTTGGTGGTGAGAAAAGTTGACCCACAAAAGGTTATGGTGAGTGCTTTACAATGCCTTATCAATATCATCTTCAGAATGAAACACTGGTTCTAATTTGTTCTAATTCTTTTTCATTCTCAGGTTGATGGACAGTATCAGGCCTTGCCATACTCTCACCTCACAGGCCATGTAAATGCTTACCGCACCCCTTCGTCTATCATTATTCACACTGATGTTGGATTGCAGCTGATTGTCTACAATACTGGCATACTAAGGGTTAACCTCCCCAGCAGTTATGGCTCTTCTGTCTCTGGTCTTTGTGGTAATGCCAACACTGATCCTCATGATGACCTAATGATGTCCAATGAAGAGATTGCACAAAATCGCCTAGAGTTTGCCCACAGCTGGAGGTCTCCTGGATCAGAGGCCTGCAAGTCCAACTGCTCCTCCAGACTGAAGCATTGTCCTGCTGAGGCACAGAAGCTTTTTGAAGGAAGCGATTTTTGTGGGGTGTTGTTAAATGAGCTAGGGCCATTTGGAGACTGTTCTTTAGTATTAAGTCCAAAGCTTTACTTCCACAACTGTGTAACAGATTCCTGCTCTTTTGATGGACACTACTCTGCACTCTGCAAATCCATTGCATCTTATGCTACTGCCTGTCAAGTAGCGCAGCTGCCAGTCAGACAGTGGAGGAGTGACACTTTCTGTAGTGAGTATATCATTCATTCATTTACTTGTGATTGGATTTTATTTTACCTAACTATCTGCTGATTATGGTGTCCTGGCTCTGAGACTTTTAGCAATTGATACTTCTATATCTGAGTCAAAGATATAAACCTAGCAAGTACTTGGAGGCTTATTTGTTGACCTTCAGACTTTTACAAATGTTTTCCACTTGGCAGCATTCAAGTTTAAGAGTGGAAATGGCTGAAGAGTTGAATATAAACAAGTGCACGCACACGCAAACTGACTGAACATGTATACTGTACAGCTCATTTAGGTCACTGTAGTTGAAACATGAATGATTATAGATAGAAGATGGAATCGGAGGATGAAACCCTCTTTATTAGTCACATGCATGCACACACAGTGAAATTAGTCCTCTGCATTTAACCCATCCTAGTACTAGGAGCAGTGGGCAGCTATCGTGCAGCGCCCGGGGAGTAATGGGGAGGGGGGGGATTGGAGGTGTCCGGTGCCTTGCTCAAGGGCCTCAAGGACACAGCAGGGCCTAGGAGGTGAACTGGGACCTCTCCAAGTAGCAGTCCACTTTCCATATTTCAAGTCTGTTCGGGGACTTGAACCGGCGACCCTACGATTCCCAGTCCAAGCCCCTACTGACTGAGCCACTGCTGGACGATGATTATGGCAGAAATGTAACAGATTTTTGACCCAACACATCACTATCTGTAAATGAAGGACACGTACCAATTATGTCAAGTGTGTTAACACTGCACTATTGTTAGTCATTGGGTTAAGTATTAATGAAGAGGTGGGGTAGGGATTTTGTATGGGCTAATGTTAAAAAAATCATGGGATTCTGTTAAGTTGAAGTAAGATGTATTTACCCTCTCTTCCCAGGTATGTCATGCCCCAAGAATAACCACTATGAGCTGTGTGGACCTCGGTGTCCTGTTGTGTGCCTTGGACTGTCCTCCCCAGCAAACTGCAGCGGCGGTTGTGAGGAAGGCTGCCAGTGTGACCCGGGCTACGTCCTGAGTGACGGCCAGTGTGTGCCGGTTTCTGACTGTGGCTGTGTGCATGAGGGACAGTATCACACTACTGGCCACTTTATTTCTGAGAAAAGCTGCCAAAAATGTGACTGCCAAAGAGGTGTGGTGACCTGTAGCCCCATGGAAAGCTGTTCATTAAAGCATGGCCTTGCTTTGAAGTATGGGGTGTGCCAAGTGTTTGCTGGCTTTGGCTACATCACTTTTGATGGTGTTATTCTGCCTCACCACGGAGCTTGCACATATGTCGTATCTGCCCTCTCCTCTAAAGCCTTGCAGGACTATTCTCTGCTTCTTAGCTTTACTAAGGATAAAAATGGCATTTTCACTATCAGCAAAGTAGTATTTAATTTGCATTCAATGGAAGTATCTATTGACCCTGATACTCTTTGGAAAATAAAAGTAAGTTCTGTAAACTATACATTTGTTTAAGTTTAAAATAAAATCTCTGCAGCCTCAACTGGTGTCTGTGCTTTCAGGTAAACGGAGAGGAATGCAGAGTGCCTTTTGACATTGGAGAACTTGAAGCCTACCAAGATGGCAACAGACTGATTATCATCACTCCGTCCGGGTTGGGGATTGACTTGTCATCTACCCAATACCTAATGTTAACTGTACCTCAAGTAAATGACGCCACATCTTCAGGCCTCTGTGGGAACTTCAATGGAGACAAGTATGATGACTTGAAGCTGAGAAATGGCAGTTTTGCTGAGAGCTTCGCAGAGCTCCTGCACAGCTGGGCAGCTCCTGGGCAGCTTTGCACAGACACTTGTGGCAGAGAGTGCGATGACTGCAGGCTTTCCCCACAGGCCGGCATGGTCTGCGATATCCTGTTGCTCAATACAACTGAATTCCACCAGTGCCGGGACGGTGATGTGGAGCGTGACAGTTACACACTTATGTGCATCAGGGCAGTTTGCGCTGGAGCAGGGCACATGGCCGCATGTCTAGCACTAGAAGCATATTCTGCAGCCTGCCAGGCTAACGGAATAGCAGTAGGATCGTGGAGAGTGAACACTCCTTGCGGTAATTAAATACTTTTTGATGGCATTAATAAGAGTAAGTGATCCACTCTAAATGCTTTGTATTTATTTATTTATTTTTGATTAGCTCTCCAGTGTCCTGACCGCAGCAGCTCAAAGGAGTGTGTTGACTCCAGCTCCAACTCATGCCCTGCTGTGCTGCAGCCTGGTTCTTCAGCAGCGGGCTGTTCAGAAGGCTGTGAATGCAACAATGGAAATCTCTTTGATGGGAAGGAGTGTGTGCCTTACAGCCAGTGTGGATGTGTTCATCATGATGTATATATCAAGGTAATTATATAAACTTATAATGCACAGTAATCTGTTTTTATGGAGTATTTCAGCAACTGCAGGTTTTGTTTTCTCCTCTTAGATGGATGAGCAATTGTACAATGAGGACTGCACCCAGAGATGCTGGTGCCACCCTTTGGGAGGAGTAATATGTGATGAGGCAGGCTGCAGTGTAGGGCAGCAATGTGCTTTGAGGAACGGTACCTGGGGCTGTAATGACAGATCTGAAGTTTGTGAGCTCAGGGGCAGCCTCCAAGTCTCCACACTCGGTGGGCAGCAGCTGAGCTTGGACCCTCTGTCATCTTACAGTCTGATGTCTCTCTGTGACAAAGCCAGTGTGCACTGGTTCAGCCTGATCTCTTACCATGGGCCTTGTGATGGCAGCTCCTCCAGACTTGTCACTGTGTTTCAATTCTTCCTGCATGGAACATCATTTACCATACAGGAAGGCATAGTGAAGGTAAGCTCCATTAAGCACTTTCAGGTTTATTATTTTTAAAATGTCTGTCCTAACTCACTGTTGCGCCCCACAGGTGAATGGACGTTTCGTGAGCCTCCCTCACACCTTGCCATCAGGGGTGTCCCTGTCATCTGGAGTGAACCAGGACAAGTCGGAGGTTATAGTGATCCTAAGAAAAGATGCTGGGATGGAGTCCGAGCTTGAGATAGAGATTGGTGTTACCATGGTGACAGTCAAGGTCCCTCTCTGGTACTCGGGCAAATTGTGTGGTCTCTGTGGAAGCCTTAATGAACTCCACTCCCACAATTCTGTCAGGTCATGGGTTCTAGCAGACTTTCCTGGCTGGTAAGTGATGATCTCCACACAATGTTGTGTATTATTAGGTTTAAAACGCTAATAATTGTTGTTTCTCTTTTGACAGTGGCTTCACTGGATGATGACGGACAGCTGTAATGTCCTGAGCTGTATTTTGTTGAATGTGTTTAATAAAAAAAAAAAAAGACAAACTGCTATGAAGTGTGTCATTTAAACTTTGAAGGAAGACATGCCCTTCTCATATGTTTGTACGCGATATTGGCACAACCCTTATCTGAAAGGCCCATGCACCATTTTTAAATAAGGTCATCTCTGGCCAACGTCGATTAGCTTCCACTAATACAAAAAAAGCAATGAAGGCACACCTTTTTATCTAAATCCCTAGTATGTACAGTTACTAAGCCAGGCTTACTGTTGCCCTACCAAAGGGCTTCTGATAAAATGAGCACTCATTAAATATTTGAGGTTACTTTTAAATGTAATCTAAAGCAAACTTTTTTTGAGAATCAAATTATATTTACTTTCTCTCAATCACTAATGATTGCAGAACCCTTTTCTATGTACTGTTGTTCTTGGGTGACACTAAACCAACAGAAACCACCCATTAGGCTCAACTACTGCCACTCTGCAAAATATCAGTTTATTTAGATTTGGTCGATCAGTTCCATGGGATTATGCAGCCATTTTTCAGGCATTACAAGGGACGTGTCTTTGTTTACAAGCCTGAACTGGCTTAACGACACAATATAAACACTGGCAGAAACTGTGCTGTGCATTGTGAAGGCCTTTATAAGCTATCAATGTGATGCACAATAGCTGATAACACATGACATACACACTTTGGTACTTGGGTTGCAGAAGAGCATTAAAAGAAAATGTATATGAAGCATTTTCTAAAGTGTAATTTACACCAAAGCTGATTATCTTTTTCCTTAATTGTGGATTTGTTAGAAACGTGTGTTTGGAAACACGTTTATTCTATGATGTGATACAGCAATATGATGCAAATGTATATATATATATATATATATATATATATATATATATATTATTTTTTATTCTTTATTCTTTAAAACCCAGCTCAAAACTAAACTGTCAAACTATACTGTTGGATGTTAGCTCGGGCTTATAACATTTTGCCTTGCCCACTTAAAAATGTATATTTGGTTACACCTGAAGATACAATACAGCTGAATGTGGGGAAATAATCAAGTTGACAAACATCTGCCTGGTGTTGCACATCATATGCAATTGGAATTTCCTGCAGGTTAAACAGATTAAATCAACTGCAATTAACTTTAATCATGGCATGATAAATTATTCAAATGCATTTACTTAAGGACGGAAAATACATCATAAAGGAGGTTGTCCTGGTTGATTATGTTCCCCATAATGAATATTTGGTATGTCTCATCCTTGTTTCTATAGATATGTATTTATATAAAGAAGTCATGCAGAGTTTCTTGTCAGATTCCTGAAAATAAATGACAAGTGCATGTCCGGTTGTAACAATAGAAAAAGATTAATGATTCGTCCCAAACATGAAGTTGGTATTAAACCTCACACCTATGTCAATATACAGCAGGACATGCAGGTTGGTGCCAAGTTCTGCCTTAATTTGTTTTAGAGGAAGGGTATTGTTTTTCCAACGGTTGGGCTTCAACATATTTGATTGGTTGGGTTTTTGTCTGACAGTTTATAAAAGGATGGAACTTAGTTATAAAGAACTAAATTCTCGTACATGCTGCAGCAGGTAAACATGGTTTAGAGGTTATCTGCATTGGCTTTTTGTTCAAATTAATGTATTATATTGAATACATTTTAAATGCTTTTGTGAGTATAACAGGAATTTCTGTCTTTCAGTCATGGGCACCCTGTTGCTGCTCTGTGCTTTGGGAGCTTTCCTCAGCTGTAAGTCGCTCTGATTTTTGTTTATTTGTTCTAACTGTTGTAGTACCAGCAATCTGATGTAGATGCGCATGTCTTTTTAGTCATGATTTTAATATTTGTAAGCTTAACAAACATAAAAGCGATGTACAAATTAAAACTCTTTAAAAATCGTTCTTTATTCAAATCAAAAATTCTGCACGTATTCAACTATGAAATCTGACTGAATGCCGTTTAGCTAAATTAATCAATCACAGCAGCATTATTCAAACCTCTGTGCTGAATTCCCCAGCAGGAGGTTGTAGCCAAGTGATCGCTCAATTTGAAGCAATTCCAGGTTGTCAACCCCATCAGTTGAGAGCATTGTTGTGCAGCCATACCAGGTGCTTGTGTGAATGAAGCAGAATGTTAAACAGGTGAAGAATTCAAGACAGCGGCACATAAAGGATAGCCATCTTAATTGAAATTTGCTATTGTTTGGAATAGCATTTACCTTCAGCTGCTATTGAGTTGGAACTATTATACTGAATGGGTGAAACAGGAGTGTAATCTAAATCCCCAAGGCCCGGGCTGAGCCCAGAAAATGTTCTTTTCACAGCAAAGGCACAGATATTGATAATATTTCCATTATGCAATTATATTGTCTGCGCAAGTGACTTATTGAGTGCGGCTGAGAAGCAGTTAAGTGACTATTCCTCAGTCTAAATCTCTCACAATGGTTATCAAGAAAAAAAGCAATCCATCCATTATAGAATAGCATTCATTTTTACTTTGAAATGAAGGTTATTTTTAGACACGTTCTCTTTGGTGCCATAGTGTTTCTTTCTGCTGTACGCGATCTCAAGCCAAGTTTTGTATTGCCAGTCTGTGAATCCTTTGATTGCCTTGGCACAAATAGTCTCATTCATGTCCTAATGCTTCTTTGACATGTGTTCTTCATGTGAGTACCTGACTACTTCATTTTAGGTTACTTGAAAATAAGCTGTCTTTTGATGTGTTTTTTAGTGTGTTTCCTTGCTCTTCTCCCTTCTGTCAGGTCCCTCTAATGCTGTAGGGGCAGGGAGAGAGTTTGCCCTGTCATTCATGCAGAATTATGCTCCCAACTATGACAGTCCCCATTATCAGCTATACATCACCGCCATTCAGGCTGATGCTAAAGTGACAGTGAAAGTGCCTCCCTTAAACTTCAAGCAAGAGAAAACTCTAAAGGCTGGAGAAAGGGTCACCATCAGTCTCCCTCCTGGTGTGGAGATGTACGGCAGCAAGAAGTCTCCCAACACGGTGCGCATAGAAACCTCAGCAGATGTATCTGTCACCTCATTTAACTCCAAGCAGTACACAGCAGACACCTCTGTTGTATATCCCACCACTGAATGGGGTACTGAATATTTCATCTTTACACCTGCTTCGTCCTCCTATGGCTCCTATAAAGAGTTCTCTGTGACAAATGGAAAAGAGAGCAACAAAGTGGAGATTTTCCCACGTGGCGCCATCATGTTCGAAGGTCTTGTCTATGGGGTTGGCAGCCAAATGGTGATAGATCTCAAGCCGTATGAGAGCGTGCAGCTCCAGAGTGCTTATGAACTTTCTGGTACCAGAGTTGCTTCCCAGCACCCTGTTGCTGTTGTCACTGGTCACACTTGCACCTGGCGCTTCTCCAAATGTAACCATGTTTATGAGCAGCTGCTGCCAGTTAGCAGATGGGGATCCAGCTTCATTGTGCCTCCCCTGACCTTCCAGAGCAAGTATGACAGCGTCTTCCTTCAGGCCTCGCAGCCGACCAAAGCCACTGTCCACTACGGCAACCGTAAAGAAGTCTTTACTTTGGTCAGGGGGCAAATAGTAGAGATTCACTCCAAAAATCCTGAAACACTGTCCATTCAGGCTGATCATGGGATCCAGGTTCTCATGCTCTTCAACGGTGTCACAAGGAGCTGGCTCCATTATTATGACCCTTTCCTGATGGCCATCTTGTCCAACGACCGCCTCTGCTCCTCTTACTCACTTGAGGCTCTGGAGGGCTTTGAAAACAAAGCTCTGATAGTTGCACAGACCAGTGCGATGTCAGAGCTGCGTATTGATGGTAAAAACCTGCCACGTAATGTCGAGTGGAAGAAGGTTACAGGGACAGATTTCTCTTGGGTGGAGATGTCCTACCAGCAAAACCCCAGCAACAATAAACACACGGTGTCCAGCTCTGGTTCCCGCTTTGCTCTCTATAGTATAGGAGTCAGCCAGATGAATGGTTATGGTGCCCAAGGACAATGTATACAGCCAGGTAAGGTGCATATACTATCTAGAATAACTTTAAAACAGATATTGTTATAATGTACAAAATACTTACTGGAGCAATGACATTTTGTATTAATCTTCAACTGTCATGATTTGGGTATTTGTTATCTAATTGTGATTTTCCAGGAAGTGGATCTTTATCCTGCAGTAGTATCACCTGCAGTGCCAATGAGGTGTGTGAAGTGAAGGGCGGGTTTCCCTCCTGTGTTCCCAAGGCCATGGAAAGTAAGCCTGGCACCTGCTGGGCCATGGGGGATCCTCACTACCGCACCTTCGACGGGAGACGCTTTGACTTCATGGGTACCTGCACATATGTTATTGCTAGAAACTGTGGAAAGGATGACCGTCTCCCAGACTTTGAGGTCCTTGCACAGAATGAGAACAGAGGAAGCCTCAGGGTGTCATATGTCGCTGTGGTGACAGTGAAGGTTTATGGTGTCATCATCACAGTCGTTCGGTCTGAGACGGGTCGTGTGAGGGTAAGGCTTCCTATTTCTGTCAGTAAAATATTTGTATTTTTCAAATATACATATTTTAAATTTTATTCTGATTTAAATTGATGATGATTATTTGTTTTAAGTATTTATGTGGTATTAATAAATTATGACTTCATAGCATATTTTCTTCTGTGCAGATTGACAACAGTTTGTGGAGTTTACCAATAAACTTAAATAATGACAAGCTGACGATGTTTCAGAGCGGTCGCTCTTTGGTCATAGAAACTGATTTTGGCCTGACTGTCCGTTACGACTGGGAACAAAGTCTTGTGGTCGCTCTGTCCAGCAGTTACGCTGGAAAGACTTGTGGTCTCTGTGGCAACTTCAATGATAATCCCAATGATGATTTCACCACACCCTCCGGCACCCAGGCCAGTGGGGCTGTGGCATTTGGGAGCAGCTGGAAGGTGCCGGTGAAAGGTGCTCTGTGCAGAGATGACTGTGTGGGTGGATGTGAGCGCTGTGAAAACAGCCTGATGAAGATGTGGGGGGGTGACATGTTTTGTGGGCTCATCACACTGATAATAAATGGGCCATTCAGCAAATGTCATGCCGTCATTGACCCACAAGCATACCTGGAGAACTGTAAATATGATGTATGCATGGGAGGTGGCCTCCGATATTTCCTCTGCAGGGCACTGGAGGCTTACACTGAAGCCTGTCAGATTGCTGGGATCCAGGTTCAAGATTGGAGGAAGACGGCACGATGTTGTAAGTAATTCTAACTTAATTAATCTTCACAAACAGTTTTTCTTGCTTTTGCTCCTAGTATTTATCACATATACTTTTAATTTTGTCTCCTTCTACAGCTGCTAAATGTCCAGCAAACAGCCACTACGAGCTCTGCGGCAATGCCTGTCCTGCAACCTGTTCTGACCCAAATGCTCCCTCCAAATGCAAACGCCCCTGTGTGGAGACCTGCACCTGTAACGCAGGCTTTCTTTTGAGCGGAGGTCAGTGTGTCCCTGCTGCTAAGTGTGGTTGTAAGTATGAGGGTCGAAACATCCCTGCTGGGGAGTCATTCTGGGCTGACCAGGGCTGTCGGCGGAGGTGTAAATGCGTTGCTGGAAGCAGTCGCGTTGAGTGCCAGGATAAAGGCTGCGGGGCAGGACAGCAGTGCCTGGTGGTGGAGGGCATCAGAGAGTGCCAGGCAGTCTCCCACAGCACCTGCCAGGCTACAGGTGACCCCCATTACGTGACCTTTGACAACAAGAAGTTTGACTTCCAGGGCACATGTGTGTACCAACTGGCTGCACTCTGCTCCAAGGACCCAGAGTTGGTGCCCTTTGAAGTGCTGGTGCAGAATGATCACCGGGGCAACAAGGTGGTCTCCTACACCAAGCTGGTAGAGCTCAAGGTTCACTCCCTCAGCATTGTCATTACAAAGACACACAGGGGCCTGATTATGGTAAGAACTACATCATTTCTTGTATATGAGAAGTATATTTTTTCTAATGTTTATACAATGTATATAAATAAAAATCAGTTATGGGAAGGAACAAATTACATTTAAAAAACTGCAATTGTATTATAATATACATTTATCTTTGATTATGTCTATAAAATATGGCAATTTTTACTATGAAACCTTTTTTTAATGATAACCAATGTTATTTACTCATGAAAAGCACATCCCATGTGTTTGAGGATACACACGGTAGACCTGTAGTTTGTGTTTCAAAATATTGTGACTGTGTTAATTGTATTTATTTATCTATTTATTTATTATAATTTGCAATACGTTCAACATTTGATTTTGAAGTAATCCAAAAATAATCAGTTTAATCAATTTAGATGGCCTCAAATAACCCTGATTTGCACTGTTTCTTTCCAGGTAAATAAGGAGCTGGTCAACCTGCCTGTCACTCTGGATGATGGACGTGTATCTGTGTTTAAGAGCGGCTGGTCTGCTGTGGTCAAAACAAACTTTGGCCTCAAAGTTTCCTTTAACTGGCAAGGCGCTGTGTTTGTAAAGCTGCCAAGCAACTACATGGGAGCCGTTTGTGGCCTCTGTGGTAACTACAATGGCAAACCCCAGGATGATCTGACCCCAAAGAATGGTGATAAACCCGTCTCACCAGCAGATTTTGGCGTCAGCTGGCGAGTGGCAGAGATCCCAGGATGCGTGGAAGGCTGTAAAGGGGTGTGTCCGAATTGTGACATTACTCAGAAGGTTCAATATGAAAAAGACAATTTCTGCGGTTTGTTGAGAGACCCCAAAGGACCGTTCCGTGACTGCCATGCCAAAGTGGACCCAACTGGCTACTTTGAAGACTGCATTTATGATGTTTGCTTGTATAAGGGCAGAAAGGATGTGCTGTGTCAGGCTATTACATCATACACATCTGCCTGCCAAGCTGTGGGGGCCAAGGTGTACAGCTGGAGAACCAGTCATTACTGTGGTGAGACATGCATTCATTTTAATGATGAAAGCAATGTGAGCATTATTTATTGTAACAGTGTTTAACAATAATATTGAAAGCATTTTTCTCTCTCTACACACCCTTGTGTGTTTCTTCCTTTCCTGAGCCTTTATATTGCTTTGTATTTACTGCCTACATTCTGAATATGTCATTTTAAATGTCTCTGTTAAATGATAAAGAACATTTACATTGTCATTTGTGTACAGCGGTGAAATGTCCAGTCCATAGCCACTATGAAGTTTGTGCACCCGGCTGTCCTGCCTCTTGCTTGAGTCTGATCCCTCCGCAGGGCTGCGAGGCTCAGTGTGAGGAGGGCTGTTCCTGTGATAAAGGGTTCATCCTCAGTGGAGACCGCTGTGTTCCCTTCTCACAGTGCGGCTGCATCTACAATGGCCGCTACTACCGCATCGGCCAAGTTTTTTATCCCAATGGGCAGTGTCAGGAGGAGTGCAAGTGCACACAAGAGGATGAGGTAATGGATGAAATGTGATTAATAATAACTTGATACTGATCAGTGTTCAATTGAAGGATGGAAATTAATTTAATGCTCATGTTGCTCAACTCTTTTTTTTTTAAGGTTGTGTGCAAGAAGTTCACATGTGGCCCTAATGAGAAGTGTAAAGTGGAAAATGGCGTGCAAAAATGTCATCCTGTTGGTAAGGGTGTGTGCCATGCCTCTGGTGACCCCCATTATCGCTCTTTTGATGGACGAACATTTGATTTCCAGGGCACGTGCACCTACACACTCTCCAAGAGCTGCGGGCTGGAAGGCACCCACCTGAAGGCCTTCAATGTGCAGGTGGAGAACGTGCGGTGGAACAAGATCATGAACAACAAAATGGTGGCTGTCACCAAGTTGGTAGCTGTGGAAGTCTACGGCTTCACTCTCGTCATGAGGAACAACATGTTTGGAGTCCTGGTGAGAAACAACACCTTTTTTATTTGAGCCAAGCTCCATATCTGAAATACAGCAAAGAGATGGGAGATGGTTGAGAGTAAAACTAGCTAGAATATTTTTTTTTCTCATCAGTAGCTATTTCTATTTAAATAATACCTTCTTCTTTTAGGTAAATGAAGTGTTTAACTACCTTCCTGTGAATCTTAATGACGGAGCAGTGCTGGTCTATCAAGAAGGCTTGCGGTTTTCTATTACAACAGATTTCGGACTGATTGTCACCTATGATCTGGTCTATCACGTGACTGTCACAGTGCCTGCGAACTACCGTGGTAAGGTCTGTGGACTGTGTGGCAACTTTAATGGTGAACAAAAAGATGACTTCCAAATGCCAAACCGTAAGCCTTCCAACAATGTGAATATGTTTGGAAAATCATGGAAGGTGACCATTCCTAATGTGGTGTGTGAGAATGGCTGCGAAGGGAAAAACTGTCCTGTATGTGACGCAGCTCAAAAGGCGGTGTTTTCAAAGTCCACTTACTGCGGCATTGTTACAGCCCCCAACGGTCCTTTTGCAGCCTGCCACAGTAAACTGGACCCACAGCCCTACTTTGCTGACTGTGTGTTTGATGTGTGTGCTTCCAACGGCGATGGGAAGGTGCTGTGTAACAGCATAGCAGCCTACGCCTTCAGCTGTCACATGGCAGGCGTGGACGTCAAAAACTGGAGGACAGCTTCCTTCTGTCGTTAGTATAAAAATACATTCACTTTTTTTTCTACAAATGAACCTCTTATTCTCTGGAGCTAAAATGTAATTACTGTATTTATTTAATATTTTGACAGGTTCCATTTCAATCCATGACTTCTCTTTTCTCGCTAATTAATTTCAGCCATGAAATGCCCAGCCAACAGTCACTATGAGGTGTGTGCCGACGCCTGCTCTTCATCCTGCGCAGGCCTCACAGAGATTGTCCAGTGCTCCAGCAGCTGTACAGAGGGCTGTGAATGTGATGCTGGCTTCTTATTCAATGGACATGTGTGTGTTCAAGAGACAGAGTGTGGCTGCTATGACAATGGAAGAACGTACAAGGTACAAAACCTCTTTCTGTTATAAAAGAGAAGCCAATCTAAATAGAGCGATATACAAATTATAGCTTTTAAGTGCCAAAGTGGCTTGAGCAAATACCAATGGCAGCATTCATGCTGAGATAGCAATGTTGCTGCATTTGCTTTTTTCACAGTGCTGGACATGAGCCAGTCTGATCTTAAATCTGTGCACTGAGTATTTCTCCTGAGACTTAATTAGCAGATTGTCTAAATTTGGGGGGTTGATAAGATGGAATAAGAATGAAATAATGTGGACTTCTCTCCTCATTTCTTCTGTGAATTATTTCCCCCTGTGTAATGAACCTGCGCCATGTCCCCCAGCCTGGTGAAGTGGTGTATGAAGAAGACTGTAACACAAAGTGCACCTGCAATCCAGCGACAGGCATCGTCTGTGAAAAGCATTCCTGCCCCCAAAGCACCAAATGCATGGTCAAGAAAGGAATCAGGGCATGCTACAACACAGGCAAGACCCTCATTCGTTACATACTAATCTTAACTGAGTGATACCATTTCAATTTCAAGTTAATTTCACATTGCTTTTATCTTGTGTAGATCCCTGCATAGATGCCAAGTGTCGAGTCAAAGAGAAATGCCGTGTTAAGAAGGGGGAAGCTGTGTGTGTCCCCGAGTACACAGGCACATGCTGGGCTTGGGGGGACCCCCACTACCACACATTTGATGGTTTTAACTTTAACTTCCAAGGCACCTGCAAGTACGTCATCTCCAAGACCTGCGGGAAGCTGGATGGTTTAGTGCCGTTCTCGGTCACTGAGAGGAATGATAATCGTGGGAACACTGCAGTTTCTTTTGTCAGGGAAGTTGATGTTTCTGTGTATGGGTACAACATCACCCTCCGCAAGAACCAAGTTGGTCGGGTCACGGTAAGATTTTATTTTTCTGATGCATTTGATAGGTAGTCTTTCAGTGTCTACATCATTTGTTCTGATCAATTCCCTTCAGGTGGATGGGGAACTGCTGAACCTTCCTGTACAACTGGGTGAGGGACAGGGCGAGGTGTCAGTGTTTCAGCGTGGTCACTCTGCAGTGGTGGAGACAGACTCTGGCTTGTCCGTGTCCTACGACTGGAACTGGGAGCTGGTCATCAAACTGCCCAGCAGTTACTACGCCAGTGTCTGTGGTCTGTGTGGCAACTTCAACGGTAATAACCGTGATGAGCTCCAGAATCCAGCCGGCAAAGCTGTCTCCTCAGTGAAAGAGTGGGGTAAGAGCTGGCAAACTCAAGACAAGGACAAGAAGCATCCCTGCTTGGACACGTGTGAGAAAAACTGTCCTACATGTGACAGCAACCAGAAAAAGATCTATGAGACTGAAGCTTTCTGTGGGGGCCTTGTAGTCAAAACCAATAACTTGTTTAAGCCATGTCATGGTAAATTGGACCCCCAGGTCTTCATGAACAACTGTGTGTATGATATGTGTTTGAATAAGGGAGACAAAAAGATGCTGTGCCAGGCCTTGGCCTCCTACAGTCAGCAGTGTCGTGGGGAAGGAATAATTATCAAGGACTGGAGGAAAACGTTTGGCTGCCGTAAGTATTAACGAGAATCTTCATTTGCATTTATTATTCAGAAACTCCAATCAATTATTAAAGTTTTTCATTTTTGGTTTATGCCTTTTATAATTATATTCTTATACAGCGATGAGCTGTCAGCGTCACAGCCACTATGAAAACTGTGCCAGCCCATGCCAGCCATCCTGCCCATTCCCTGATCAAAAGTCGAGCTGCACTGGTGCCTGTGTGGAGGCCTGTGTCTGTGATAAGGGTTATGTCCTCAGCGCTGGCGTCTGTGTGCCTGCTAAAAGTTGTGGTTGCTCCTATCAGGGCCGTTACTACAAGCCAGGGCAGCACTTTTGGGCTGATGAGGCTTGCGGTCGCCTATGTGAGTGTGATACGACCCTGGGCATGGTGACATGCCATGAGGCTTCCTGCTCTGCCAAGGAGACGTGCTCTGTAGTGGATGGAGAGCGGACCTGCCGACCCATCAGTCATGCCACATGCACAGCCTCAGGTGACCCGCACTATTTGACTTTTGATGGCCGCCGGTTTGACTTCCAGGGCACATGTGTATATCAGCTGGTGGGACTGTGCTCGCAGCAGCTGGGGCTCGTGCCGTTCAAGGTGACTGTGCAGAACGACCACCGGGGAAGCAAGGCCGTGTCCTACACAAGGACTGTCACATTTTCCATATATGGCATCACCCTCACCATCAGCAGAGAATATCCCTACAAAGTCCTGGTAGGTACAGATAATGTCAAGCATATGTGCAATTTAATAACAGATTAAATAGGTATTCTTGACTCTTGTTTCGTCTTTAAGAGAAAATAAATAAGACACGGTATTAAAAATAAACACAGGACAGATACTCAGAGCCTCTTCAAATGAACGGATATTATTGCCTCTTGTCATTGTGCTAATTCTGACATCCCTCATGCTCGTCTGCATATATATTTAATTGCATATTAAAATGTTGATCCATGCAGACTTAATTAAACAAAGATTTAACTGCACATTAGAGTGGATTAGCAAGGGCGGCAGAATTATTAAATCTATAATCTCCTAAAAATATTTCTCTCTCCCTCTTCAGCTCAATGGGCAGCTCGCTTCGTTACCATTAGATTACAATAATGAGCTGGTCGTGTTTCTTAGTGGCGGGACAGCTGTAGTGGAGACAAACTCTGGTATCACAGCAACCTTTGACTGGAGGAGCAAAGTGAGTGTTTCTCTGCCCATCAACTACCAGGGCGCAGTCTGTGGCCTGTGCGGCAACTACAATGGCAAAGCTCAGGATGACCTGACCATGCGGAATGGCCAGACCAGCAAAAATGGAGCGGAGCTGGGGGAGAGCTGGCAGGTGGCCCTGGTGCCAGGCTGCTCATCAGTCTGCCAGGGGGCATGGTGCCAGGCCTGCTCCGACTCCCACAGGAAAAAGTACCAAGCCCAGAAATACTGTGGTATAATCGCTGACCAGGCAGGGCCTTTCAGAGATTGTCACAGTCGTGTAGAACCTGCTCCTTACCTAGAGGACTGTGTGTATGATGCCTGTCAGTATCAGGGCCACCCAGGCTCAGTTTGTGATGCTGTGGGATTCTATGTCTCTGCCTGTCAGAGCCAAGGAATCACCATCCGCTCCTGGAGAACAGATGCCTTCTGTCGTGAGTTAGAGAATGGGTTTTCATGTTGTCAGTCACTCATTCCAAAAAATATCTCTTCTATCTTTTACACTGTTCATTTCGCCCCCTTTTTTCCTGCAGCAATGGTTTGTCCAGCTAACAGCCATTACACCCTGTGTGCCATGGGCTGCCCTGCCACCTGTGCCAGTTTAACCTCCCTCACCACCTGCCGCAGGGCCTGCGCAGAGGCCTGCGAGTGTGACGAAGGCTACCTGCAGAGTGGGGATACCTGCGTGCCTGTGAGAGACTGTGGCTGCTCCTATGATGGCCAGTACTACAGGAAAGGAGACGTATTCTACCCTGAAACAGAGTGTGTGGAGCAATGTGTCTGTGGAGAGAATGGAGCGGTGTCTTGCCAAAAGGCCAAGTGCCGTGCAGGGCAGACCTGTAAGCTTGTAAGCGGAGTGAAAGGCTGCCACCCTGAGGGGCTGGGCAAGTGTGTGGCTTCCGGTGACCCTCATTACATTTCCTTTGATGGAAAGAGGTTTGATTTCCAGGGTACCTGTGTCTACATGTTGGCTAAGGTTTGTGACGATGACAATGGCCAGCTGACGCCATTCAGCGTAACTCAGGGGAATGAGAAGTATGGAAATGGAAAAGTGGCCGTTACCAAGTCTGTTGCAGTGACAGTCTATGGTTATGTCATTTACATCCAACAGAAAGTGCCATGGAAAGTTACTGTGAGTTCCATACCTTATTCTAAAACACATGTGGTAAAATGTTTGCATGTTTATTTATGTCTTCCTGATCCTTTTTTTTTTCTCCGTCCTCTGCCCAGGTGGATGATGAAGTCCTAAACCTTCCTCTCTACCTGGACAATGGGCATCTCAGTGTCACTCAGGAGGGTCGCAACATAATAGTCCGCACAGACTTTGGACTGACAGTCCTGTATGACACTGTCTATTATGTTGAGGTGATCGTGCCTTCTACATACCAGGGAAAGATGTGTGGTCTTTGCGGCAACTACAACAAAAACAAAGGTGATGACTTCAGACTTCCTGGTGGCAAACAAACAAACAGCGTTGATGACTTTGGAAAGTCATGGGTGGTGGACATGCCAGGCAATCTGTGTGGGGGCTGTGGAGGCCAGTGCCCAGTATGTGAGCAGACCAAGGCCACATTGTATGAAAAATCTGACTCTTGTGGCTTCATGAGTGCACCTGATGGTCCTTTTAAAGCCTGCCACAGTAAGATTGACCCAGCGGGATATGTGTCTAATTGTGTATTTGATGTTTGTGCTATGGGTGGCAACAAAGATAATTTATGCAACAGTATCCAGGCCTATGCTTTGGCCTGCCAGAGCAAAGGAGTGAAAATCCAGCCATGGAGACGCAGCTCCTTCTGCCGTGAGTTATACTAAACAGTATTTTTGATGTTTTATATTTCAGGTGCTCAAACAAAGTCTTACACATATCTTCTTCTCTTGTAGCTGCTTCCTGCCCTGCACACAGTCACTATGAGGTGTGTGCCGACACCTGTGATGGGTCCTGTGCCAGCTTTATTTACCCGTTTACTTGTTATGAAAGCTGCTTTGAAGGATGCCAATGTGACGCCGGCTTTGTTTTTGATGGCATGCAATGTGTTCCCTTGGACAACTGTGGATGTGTGCACAATGGCAGATATCTCACGGTAAAACTGTACTGAGATTTTACTTTGCTGTCTTACTTTGTAACTCCCACACACTTGAAAGTCAGTTTTCCATTTTTGTTACAGCAAAGACACATAAACAGAGATGTAAATCATTCTATCATCAACTTGAAAGGTAACTTTAAACACAATATATGTTTCCAGGTGGGCCAAGCTGTTGTGGACAAAGCCTGTACGTCCAAGTGTGTTTGCCAGGCCTCTGGGGTGGTGAACTGTGAGAAGCTGTCCTGTGCCAGTGGAGAGGTTTGTGGTATAAGAGATGGAGTCATGGGTTGCCACGTCAAACAGGGCCACTGCAGCATCAGCCAAGTTGGCTTCCTCACCTCCTTTGATTCCATGTCTGGAGCGATAGGAGCTCAAGGGGCTTTTGAAATGGCTGCTCTGTGCGACGAGATCGACGAGCTGTGGTTCCGTGTGGTTGTGGACGCCAGGGTCTGTAGCAAGGGTGCATCTCCTGCTGTCGCCACCTTGTATGTGTTCTTTAAGGAAACAGCTGTTGCAGTAAACAGCCAACATGTGACCTGGGTGAGAAGAGCCGGAAGGATAAAAGTTTGATGTTTAACCAGAAAACTATTTTTGATGTAGAAACTTTTTTTTTTTAATCTCACTTTATGGTTTTCCCATCCTTCATGTCATCCAGGTAAATGGCAGGAAAGTGTCTCTTCCCAGCAAAGTGACGAGTGACATATCTGTCCACATCTCAGAGAAGACTGTGATCATTGAGAGGGCATCTGCTGTACGGCTCACCTACTCACTTTCACAGGAGGTCACAGTCATTATTGACAGTAGCCTGTCTGGTAAAATGTGCGGCGCCTGTGGCAAATACAACAACAACAACAACTCCAAAGATGATATGAGAACTGCAGATGGGAAAATCACCACTGATGTGTCTGTTGTTGTTGGCTCCTGGAGCGCTGGGGACTTTTCTAGATGGTGAGTATTTGAAACGCATACTGTAACATTTCCTCTGTGTAAATATAATGGGCAAAGATACATAGCTGCATTTACTCCTAGAATAAGGATCTTCTTCACTCCATGCTCTCATCACATTGTTCCCCAACTCCTAACATTTACTTTAATTGTTTTAATAAGGTAACAGCTTTACCTCCTCATCTATGCTTTTAACCTTCAGTTCTAGTTAGAGTGGAACCTTTCAATCTTGAACTCTTTATTGCCCTTTATTATGCAAACAGCAAACCTAATTTGACCACTGAAACAATCAAGCACAGATCAACGAGAGATGGTACGGTGCTATGACTATTCAGCCGCTTATTCTCTTAACAGCAAGAACCAAACAAGGACTCCACAGAGCCCTTTTAAAGGAATGAGAGTGTGGTTTTTAATTGCATTTGGTCCAATTTAATTAAGAAATGCCAGAGAAACCCCTATGGTAATTACTGATTAAAAAGCAGGTGAGGCCGACAGGCATGGCCATCAAAAGCTACCAAGCTTGCAATCCAATCACTGCTTGTCATCCAAGGACACTTAAGACTCATCTGGGTACAATATAAATTTGAGCCCTCGTCTATAGTTCTGTGCTCTAGCTTTAAGTCAAACCCTTACAGAATCGAGTTTTGCGTCTCCCCCTTTTTTCCTTCTACATAGTTGTCTTTAGTTTTGCATTTTCTCATCAATTCCAAACAACACAAAAAATGCCCTGAAGAATCAGGGCTGCTGCTGAGTGTTTGCATATGCCTTAAGAAATACAATTTTCGTGTTGCTTGTAATCTCTGTTGTGCCCGGTTGAACCTGACTTTATTTTCTTTGGTGCCCTTGCGCTGCAATTTTTTTCTGTTTCATTTCAGTGGTCTGTAGAGATGTTGGTTCTGCGTTGATGGAAAGCATCTTGTTTAAAGGTAAAAACTGATGTTATTTCCACCCAAAACGATGAAATGATGTTTCCTCATGGAGGTAATGGTTATAACCTTGAGGCTTACATCCATGCTTTCTACCCCACACTAAACAGGATGAAGAATTTTGATGAAGTCCTTTGGTGAAGGTTTCTTGTTTTAAGCCGGTTTAACTCATCATACTTCAATACTTCCCTTTTATTCATGAAATTATTGTGGTTGTTTACTGGTCGTCTGCTCCTCTATTGTTCGGTTTGGGGTAGAATATTTTTTGTTGAATCCTGACCAACATCTCCATCTAGCGGAAAAGGAAATTATAGCATCTATTTTCCATAGAACAACCTGGAGCAACTGTCTTTTTAAACTGTCCTTTCCTTGTTTTAAAAAATGTGTTTTATTAATCAATAAATACATTTTCATTACACTGTGAGTTTTGTATACTTGTCTAAATTAAAAAAAAATACTTGACTATGTTATGGGTAATGTAAAGACAGATAACCTGGATTTGATGGTGTGACTTTTCAAATTGAGACAGGGCCTGCTGCTACACAGTTATGTGTTTGTTACTCGTGGAGGTGAGAATCTGGCAGTTTGGTGTGGGAGAGACCTTGGGGAGTCAGTTTTCATATAGCTGAGATAAAACCTTGTCTCGCTGACAGCCTGCAATGGCCATGAAAGAGCACTAGCCTCTCTAAAGGCTGTATTACTCCACGGTGCTACAAGCTCTCTGCTTGCTTCAGCTTGTGTCAGTTATATATGGCTGTGGGGGAAATGAACATGATCAACAGTTCCTTTTAAAATCATGTTTCACTATCTGTGCTGGCACCAGACCTCATGGGAGTAATCTGCTCTCCTAAAAAGCACTGCACTGCAGCTCCTCGTGCTGTTTACCTCGGCACAGGGGAGATCAGGGTAGTTTAAAGAGTACTCGTGGCTTAGCACTCACACACTCTCTGCCTCCTCTCACTCTCACTGTTATTCCTGAGGCAAGACCAAGTAGGAACAGAGCTTTACTTGGTGCAAGCGAGTACTACGCAATCTCCACAACATAATTCCTTTCCATTAGTCGCTTTTCATTTATTTGCATGCTCCAGGATAAGGTTTAGCATACCCACGTTTTTCTCTCTTGGTTGAAGTAACAAGTGGAAAACTTTTTTAAAGTAAAGTTCGGCTTACCGGGAGGAGAATCTAACTCGTATAAGAGTTTAAAGGAGGCTGATGCAAGGTAAGATTATTTTAAAAGTCCAAAAGTACGCTCATGATGAATTAATTTCCTTGAATGTAATTGCCATATGATAGAAATATGAGTGTAAACAGTTGGAAATGCAGTTTAAGAGTTGTAAATCACTTTTGTCCACATGTTTTTGATTTACAGAAGTTTTCCTTTTTGTTTGAGCCGAAAATGACTTTCAACCTCCAACTTCACACTGAACAGCACACCGCAGTATCAAGTTCATTGTGTGAACGTATTATCCATTTTCATCTTGTTTCAGCGGTCGTAAAGTGCCACACTATTTGAAAGGGTTCAATTGAGTTTTTCTGTCCCAGCCAGTTACACTGTAGCCTTAAAAAAAAAAAAAGTGCTTATCTCGTTCAACAACCAGAACTCGAAAAGGAGTCTCTATTTAAAACAGGTTTGCCTTGACTGCAGAAATGATCATTCTTTAGATTCCAAAGTTTTCATTAGGAAGAGCAGATATGTGTGTTTGAATTGTGAATGCACTCATATGGGCTTGTCTATAAGTAATATTGTCGTCATTGAAAATGAGGGAAACCTCAATGCCTTACGAGTATAAAATAAAGGTTTCAAATCAAATAAGGGTTAATGTAAACAGCCCCTCTTTAATTACAAACTGTCCATGTTAATCCCACTTTATTATAATCCATGGTAATTCATTTTTAAAGTGTTGCTCTTTGGGCGTCTTTCCTGTTTTACAATTATTTTCCTCTTCATCACTCAGAAGGCTAACAAACAAGATTATTGGATTGGTTCTTGTTAGAATAAGTCACCCTGTATTTGTTTGATTAAACCTGATTGGCAGCCCTTTGTTGTTAATCCTGCTCCCAGGGTTGAAGTGTTCAATTTCCCCGACTCCAACTCCATGTTCACACCCCCACTCTAGTCATGCATGAATCCCCAGCAGTGCTCTGGGCCAGGGAAGGAAACCTTGGCTTTGCCAACGTAGGCTTTGATCTTTGCATTGCAAAACATTTTATTCCATGGCTTAGATTTATTTTTCAGAGTATAAAGCGTAAGCTGTTTGTACCTGCATTATATGTTGTTGTGGTGGGATTTTGTTGGTATAATGTGGTTATAAACATAACAAAACTGCAACCAGTTTTTCTTTGATCATGCAATGTTCTTAAATTGAGCAATAATATTGTAACCAATCAGGAGTGGCAGTCTGGTTGTTGAGCCTTAACCAGTGAACACATGGCTGTAAGAGTATCTCAAAGAATGTATTGGATAATATATAGACAGAAACAGCCCTAGGAAGTTGGTGCACTCTTTGTGAAGAAGATGACCCAGCAGAATGCATCCTCTTAACCAACCGACCATGTGCAACCCAACACCAGCCTTGCCTTGCCTTGCACCCCTGAATTGCTCAACTGCCCATGTACTGAGCCCTAAATAGAACCTGGTTTTACCCAGGATCAGGAGGCCATAATACTATTACTCATAATTTTATGTAGCATGTAGCCAAGTCACTTGTGGAAAACAACTAGCCCGCCTCTCACTCACCATAACTGGCTGTGGGTCGCTTCTGAGAGGTATTAGAGGGGAGTTGCTTAAGATTTTCACAACAGGCATCCCTCTGTTTTCAGCAAGGCTGTTTAATTTGCAGAGGTATTTTTATCTTGGAGCAGTCAGTGATTTACAAAGTTTATTTTTAAATCACTTTTCAAAAAGCATCAACTTCTTAACACCCCAGCACTTTACCCTCATAAAACAGCATGATTTAGCCTACCCAAAAATGTGATCTTATTGTCCTTTCCAAAATCAGTGAAAAAATGTATTATTTCACTTACAGTATGTTTCTTTTTTTTCTTATCAGGAGGTACAATGGATCTTGTGACATTGGTTGTGTTTGGATCCTGGCTGGCTCCTGCACTCGGTGAGCATTTATTTCACAAAAGTTCAGCCATTTAAGTTTTTCCTCCTCTTTGAAACTGAGATATGTGAGCATTGTACTCTTCAGTTGCTTCCTCTTTCTTGAGCTTGTTTTTTTTTGAAGTTCCTCCATGCTAAATGAGCTGATGTCTCTGTATAACAGGATCAGCATTTGGCAGGGAGGTATTTGGTAAGTTTCCTGTGTTTACAGTATCTGACAGTGCATGGCCATTGGATTTATTCTTCTAAGGCTGCTTGCCATGTGCTCTTTTGGTGTCAAAAGTGCATGACATGCCTCGTGTTTTTGTTAGCATTGCCGTGGTTGTGTTTTTAGTATAATATCCATATAATACTTTCCATTTTATGTCAGTGTTTTGCTTTTAGAAAAGGTTGTGTCAGAATAGAGTAAATGTTTCCTTACACGGAAGTTTGAACAGTCATTTATTCGCCCTGCTGCCAAGTTTTCCATTGTTAATGCAGGTCCTGGTCTTCATTTCATTCCTCTGCGCGGCTGCTTGCCATCAGTTGAACTTGATGTTAAGCAGATTTGCCTACACAAAGGGTTTTTATCCTCTCTGAGTGTCAGGTCTGTTAGTCTGTCCTAAATGCTCGTCAGGATCAATGTAATAACATGCTTTTTTGCTTCATAGAATAAGACACTGACAGTATTTACTGCCTGGTATGAAGCCAAAGTTAAGTTGAGCTCTTTCCCCTCATTTCCATTCAATCTAATATGGAGTTTATAAAATATTATTCATGTATCATACATATTTAAAACAGCTCAAGTCCGACTTTATTGAATCGTGTGAATCAAGGACACAAATCTTTTAGGTATCAAGTTTTAGCATATGAAGTTATGTTAATGAGCTTGGAATAAGTTGCATCAGGCAAACATCAGGACTACCAACACTTGGTTGACTGATTATCAATTTACTGTACGTCCGTTCAAAGTCTGTTGAACATTTTAATGAGGGCTGTAAAAAGATAAATAAATAATACATTAATGATGTGAAATGTTGCATAGCACCAGCAGAAGAATATTTGTGTAACATTCAATGTGCTGCTCGGAGGTTAAATTGTTTTCGCTTCAAACATCAGTTCTAATATAAACAATGTCTGCTTTCTGTCTTTTTTATTACACCTCGTGAAGCTGTCTCTCTCAATTATTCTGGTTGTTGTCTGAATGAACATGAGGAAGAAACTGTGATGTAGCTTGTTGCCAAGTACGCTATGCTTTTTAACGAGATTCAAAAGAAGACTAGAGCATAACATGAATTCAGCTGAAGAGTGACAAGATGTCCAACATCCCAAACACATTGACACAGGTTGGGGCAATCTAATAAATACACAAGATAAACAAAGGTATTGAAAGTAGAAATATACAATGTTTAATGTTGAGTTCTTATACCATTATGGTAATTTATTATTGAACGTTTACATAAAAGACAATGAGTTAGATGCTTACCCTTTAAGGCTTCTCTTCAGAGTGAATTTACCCCACTACCATCAATTTTGCCATTTGCTGACATGCACTTACACCACCATGTAAATGTCTTATAAAGACTAATGCATTTCCCCCTTTTTTTCACAGCCTCCACGGCAGATGAGGACAAAGGTGGGTATTATTTGAACAGAAGCTTAGAAAAGTCAAATTAAGATAAGCTGCATACTCATTTTAGCTGGCATAAAAATTGGCACTGGCACCAAACTGGCTAATGACTAGATGGATGACTGAAGCCCTTAAAGTGCTGAATAGCTGTCATATCATGAGTGCTCTCTGAAGTGTGTCAGTTGGTATATCTGCTTCTCATTTGTTTCCTCTTTCTGTTCTCTCCTACCAGACTATGACAGTGCTTTTCAATACGGTGAGTGTTTAGCAGATATGCACAGCCTTTTAATGGCTAACCCCCTCTACACAGGAAACATCTGGGAGGTTGAGACAAGTTTGCATTTTCCACTTGTTTTTCCAAAAGTTATGGAAAACCGTCACCCCAAGGCTAAGCTTCTGGTATAGTCCCACTGCGAATACTTTTAATACTGTCCCCTACGTCGCAGGCCAGATTTTCAGTCCATCTAAGGACTGAAAATGATGACATAGAATCTGCACTGATATTTAGGAATACCTACTATTATTCATGTACTAGTTGTTATCTTTACATTTAATTGGGCAATTTTTGGAAGTGTTCTCTATCTATTATGTGCCATTCCGACCATAGTATAACGCCCCATTGAAGACCACTAAAGAAAAGGCTCCTAACTTTGGGATTATTACCCAAAGATATATCTCACAAGATATTAACAGGTATAAGAAAGAAAACAAATATTTCTGTCACACAAAGTTATGTTTTTATCTTTCCCTGAGTTTTGTCTTTATTTATTTATTTATTTTTCTTATGATGTTCTTATATTCATCTCCTCTGGTCTTCCTTAGAAATATACAATCTTTATTTAAAGTATCTAGGACTTTACTTTGTGAGGGGTCACAAGCCAAAAAGGAGTTGTGAATACTGTAGCTGCACTACAGAATAATTATAGACTCTTGTCAACACGTTTTATTATAGTTTATATATACTCTCGTGCTTATGCTTGCAAATGTTATCTTTCTAGTTGACTAGCTTACTTAACAAGGCAATGCACGTTGCATTGCTGCAAGCTGTGAAACTCTTTGTATGGGTAAGATCTTAAACAGCAGATGATCTAAGCACTCATAGCTTGAACACATTTACTACTGCTTTGATTATGTAGCAAATAATGAAATCATAGACATTATATCTTTTGAATCCTGTCTTATTTGGACAGCCAGCTCCTGAATACAAGTTGACCATAGTGTTTACAGTTTTGGTGACTGCAGCTTACAGGAATTTGTGGTGTCCCGTGACAATTAGGGGGGCTGCAAAAATATTTCTGCAATGCTCCTCTTGCAGAAAAATGTGGTACAATGCCTCAAAAAGCTTTAGCATTCATGGGGTTTTATATCACAGAACATTCACATGTGAGTGTTTCCTTCTACAAGCGTTACAATGTGTTTTGCTCTTTCATTTCAGATTATGAGTCTCTGAGAATCGGTGGCCTTGTGTTAGCAGTGATACTGTTCGTGCTGGGTATCGCCCTCATTGTCAGTAAGTGTTTTTCCACCTAAGTATGCTGTGGATGTGTAGCCACACTGTGATTCCTGTATGTGTGAGTTGACCTCACTGTCTCCCAAAACAAGCGGGCTCCTGTTTTTCTTATAGGTCTGGAAGGAGGCACACTGATGCCTCTTGCACAATTACTGCACTCCACATTGTCATGAGCCGTGCATTACAACAATTTGCACTTTAAACCTTATCTCTTTGATCCCTCGCAGTGTCCTTACAAGGTTCCTCCTCAACTGCCAGTACATGCTATTACTGTCAGTCATAATCCTGAAATCAAAACCAATAAATAAATCATTATGACCATCAGACTTTGAATTTGTTAGTAGAGATTGCTGTGGATTCCTAACTGCTCTCTATTAAGTATTTGCTTTGAACTAAAATGATTTAAAAAATTGGATTTGTAAGGAGCAATCTGGCTACCAAATGTAAACACGTGTATACTGCCTCAACTGGAAAAGAGGGGTGGTAATTAAATACATAGTTTTATAGTAGACGAAAGTTTAGTCAAGGTAAACAATGTTTCGAAATGTTAAATGTTGGTCTATCTGTTATGTGTTTTCAGTTTTTCAACTTGAAGTACTGATTTTGCATTTTTAACTCTCAAAGGACCGCTGTGAATAAACTTCAGCTGCACATGGTTTAAAAAGCTACAGAATGGGCTTTTAAAATCATTAACCACAAATGGTTGTGTAAAATACTGCTAAAATGGTTCAAATAAGAGCAGTACAGTGATTGAAAAAAATTATAGTCTTGATTTCATCTGCACTTGCACAACATACTGTAACAAAAATAGGATAAACCCTGGAAGGATACTGTTTGGCATTTAAAATGACATGGATAGCAACAGAAACCCTTTGGCGCCTCCCAGTGTCAAAGTGAGTGAATGAAGGAGGAGTGTTTTCTTTCTAGATGCTTACAGCTTTATTCTTAGTCCTGAGAGAATGTAGGTCACTAGCCTGGTCTTGAATTTCCCACCAGTATAGCCGGGCACACTAGCAGCTACGCGCTTAGTCCAGAGTTCATGAAGCAAAAGCCTGTTACTGTTAACACATTCAGAAATCTTAAGTGGTGCAGATAATCATCTCTATATTTTCACAGCATCTACCTACATGAAACTACTCACATGTTAAGAGCCCTTCTGTATACCAAATACTGGGCTTAATTTCTTCCTTCTATATAAGACCAAATACGGCCATGTCGTCATAATTATAAATTGTAATTTTAAAGTATTTTTTAAAGACAACAACTTTACTTTTAATTTAATTATAATTTGTTTATAATACACCAACAAAGAGCAGAAAAAAGCCTTCCTGGGCACCTATACTAATACTGGATATATTTGACATTGTTTCACTGGAATAGAACTTTGTTTTTAGTGTGAAAGAAAGTGAACTTGAAAGGATAGTTTAAATGTTTTTAAGTGGGATTGTGTGAGGTACTCCATAGTACAATAGCTGGCTGTCAGCAGGCCCCCACCTTGGAGAAACACATAGGGACAAAGTTACTCGACAAAAGCAAAGTTATGTTCTGCTTTGCTTAACCATCAATAAAGGGTATTTCAGCCACAGACAGGCCCACCAAAAACATAAACAAAAATGTGCCTGTATTTTCAGATGGATAAATATCTTTATCAGACTGTTTCTTTAAAACACACCGTCTATGGATAACTCCCTTTTTGAAAGCACCATTTACAAACATCCCAACCATCCCTTATACGTTCATAAAATATGATCAGCATCTCCATTCATTTTCTAAACTTTAATGTGTTCGCTAGATGTTATTCCACATACTTGCTCTTGTATTGTGGGCAATGTTAAACAACTGAATTTAGTTGTTCACGTTAATAAAGCTGCACACTCATAAGGTCTCCCAAAGCTTTGATGCCAAGATGGGTTTATTGGCACAAGACTGTAATCAGGTACATGATGATAAAGGCTTGGACAACCTCTTCCTCTTTCAGTATAAAATGCATGTGTAAACCGCAGACTGATTTAGCTGTATACATTAATTTCATTTGTCATGTTGTGTGTGTCGCCATTTTAAATATTTATTGTTTATTTTTGTGCTTTCCCCAAAACACAGCCCGAAAATGTACCTGTTCGAAGAGTGACAAGCCAAGGTTAGTAATGTTCAAGTTAACAATCAGACTCTCAGCTGTTAAAACAATGGTTGTATGTACATCAGATAAAAATCCCTCCAGCTGGAATATCTAACTTCTAATTTTCCTCAGACCGAGGGCTCCTGATGTGGAAACAGCTGTTCCAATTGGTAAATACGTTTTTGTATAATATTAATCTGAAATGCCTATTGAATGGACGTATTGCCTTTATTTTAAATGTTATTTTAATTAAAAAACTCTTTCTACAGCTCAGTAGACATACAGACAAAGAGCAGTGGAGATAAGGTCAGTGTTTTATCAACAATTCTGAGTCAATTTTACGAATGGAAGCTTTATGAGATTTTTTCCCTTGACAAATTAACCTCATCCTCTACCTCTTTTCCACAAGTGCTTCCGACTGCCCAGTAGATGGCAGCAGATACCTTGATCAAAGATGAGGACAATCTTTCCATGAGCACAAGAAGCTTTCTTTAATTTCATAATGTTACTGTGCTTGTTTTATTTTATTTTTAAATGTTTTTATTATCGAAAACTGTTACTGCAAAGTGTGTCATCTTTAAATGGTCTGAATATTGTGATTCTCATTTGTATTTTTGTGACCTAAAAATTGATGCAAAATAATAAAGCAAATGTTTGAAAAGGTCTCTTTATTTTTTTTACGCATCATCCTTTTATTTTCTTGGTCATTACAAGTAGACCAGGGAACATCCCTCTATGCTGCACTCCTGCTTCTGCTGACGCTGCACACACTTCAGTTACACATGCAGTAGTAGCATCCAGCAGGGAGTGTGAATGATTAATGTGCTGCATTGTGCAGCACTTGGATAAGGATGTGTTTAAAGAATTTTAAAAAACAACAACAACACTTAATTTTACCTATCTCTCTGTTTAGTGCTGTTTTATTGGCAGATTTTCAGCCGTATTGAATCTGGCAGGCTCTACGAATGTAAAAGCTGCATATGTAGGCTATTTCTTAATGGTGTTGCAGGAACAGGATTGCACTGCATAACACATAGGATAGAAACTGGGGTATTTTGAGCAAGCAAGCAACATTTCTGTGTATTATAAGGCAGTATAACTAAGAGACTGGTGGGACTCTTAGCGCAAAAGCTACTTTACACAAACAAAATAACAGCAGTCTTCAAATTGTAGTTTATTTTTCTATTTTGTATTTAGAATTTGGGATACACTGGCTACCCACTGCCTCCTGTTGTAGTCCGCATCCTGATAGATTTCTCCCCTCGTTGGCAGAACTCCACCCCTATGGATGTAATGTAGGGTGGTGGCCACCAGAGGGCTGTTGCATTTCTCAAAGAGGCTCTGAAGCAGTTCTGCAGGCTGTCCTGTACTGCCACCTCGGTCCATATCCAAACAGCAACCCAGCAACCTGCAAAAGATCTGCAAGACGGAGCTCTTCCACATCTCTACTGTGCAGCCATGGCCACCGCAGGTTTGATTGTTTTTTCTCTCTTTTGGGATATACATTTTAAATATGTATAACAGCTGTAAGCTATAATGATTGCCTTTGTTGAACTAAATTGACTTGTTTGGTTCCTATAGGTGTGATCATTTTGTGAGTTGTAATTTAATTTGGATGACTGTTTTATTTATTTTTACTTTATTTTAACTTTGTAGTTAATTAGCCTGCTGCATTGTTGTTTCAGACCCAGAACCCAATGTACTGCTGATTAATAGATCAGTGTTATAACGTTATTTTAAATACTTTTTTATTTTAATTCATAAATCCTCTGCTAATAAATGAATACGTCTAACAAATTATACGATATAAGTTGACCAATTCTATCTCTTCAACTGAGGAGTCTTTATTGACAAAGAGAAAAGGCTGGAAAGTAATACAGGCTGCCAGCTCAGCCACAGGGGAGTGAGGGTTCAGCAACATGCAAGCCGCATTATTGACGCCCAGATATTCAATTTGGCAAAGACTGCTTATACTAGCAAAAAAAAAGCATTTGTCCTGGTTAACACTAGATATATTTGTATCAAAAAACAGCAATCATTTCAAGAGGCTTCTTAAACTCTAAATCACCTTTCAAACACTATATTTTGCATTCCAAGCTCCCTTTCTTCTCTGCTGCTTTAATGATACCAGGGGTTTCCTGCTGCTGGCCTGTAACCCACTTTTTTTCCATGGTGCATCTTTTTTTTCTGCTGAGCAAAGATGCTGCATTGAGCTCCTCTCAGGGAAAAAAATCCTCCTGAGGAGTTTTGGAGCCAAGCCTGCAGATCTGAGGAGCTGCAAACCTGGCTGTGCATGGTGCTGAACTCAGAGTAACACTATTCTCTTTTATATCACTGACCCCACTCTTTCTTTGCAGAAACAATGTTTCCAGACAGAAGTGACTTTGATTATGGTAAGATTTACACAATCTACTATCAAAAATGAAAAGCCTGTTAAACATATCAAATGATGTTCTTTTTTGCTACATGTTATTTACAATGTTTCAGGTTCATCATAAACTGCAATAAGTTTCTCTCTTGTAGATTATGATACTTTGCGGACCACGGGTGTCGTCCTTGCTGTAATCATGTTTGTCGCTGGCATTTTAATAGCCCTCAGTAAGTTCAGACTTTCTCTCAATTATCATTTTAATAAAGAGGCTTTCTCACATTATGCATAAGCACATTTTCACTGTTACTAATCTATCATTCCTCAAACAGGTAAAAAATTCACAAATTGTGTAAAATCCTCATCCAAGTAAGAATTGTGCAAGGCTCAGTGGATGATTCGCCTGTGCATGTTGTATGAATTTGACTCAAATGGGAAAACCCCGCAAATGTATATAAGAAACCTTTACAGTATTGTTGTTTGACTAAAAATGAGTTTTCCACAGCTTTTCCTATCCCTGCTCTAGTTGCCTCTTCTCAAAAAACCCTTTCCTTTTCTGCATACCAACCCCAAAACACACTTCCAACACATTAAAGAGTCTTTACCCTGTATGACAAATCACATGTGGGTAGTGCTTTGATGATGTCCTTATCGCAGTGCTTGCTCTTTAAACCACTCTCTGTATGTGTTGGTAGTGAGTAGGAAGTGTATATTTATCTGATATAATCTGATTGCATGACGCTTGTATTGCAACATGAGAACAAACACGAGTGCTGCTGTTTGAACTGAACAAAAATCTGCATTTTGGCCCCAAGACACACCTCAGTTACCTCAGAACCCTGTGGCTTTAACTTCCTTTGCTATGTTAAAGTTGTGGCCACTGTTTCATGTTTATATCATAATCAGCAATTTTGATGAAGTCATTACAGTACAAAGGTTTACTTAGTTCCTCATTTTTTATTGCAGGTCCAGCTTATCTGGTACCCCGGTTCCAAAGACAGAGGGTAAGTTCACTTCTCTCCTCAGGATCTTTTTATACTCAATAATGCTGACTTTCACACTGCAAATCGCTCTGTTTTGTTACCTTTTCTTGTGCAGTGCCTCCTCAAACTGTATAGAAACTACGGTGTATACTTGGAAGGGAGGAAGTCATCACAGGAACCATGCCACGGAAGACACACAAGAACTGTTATGGCTAATATATCTCTGCCAACTGGTTGGGCATTTAAACAAGGTTTTACAACACATCATAGCCTGGTTTCATCTTGTCTCCCTCTGAAGTGTATAGAAAGTCTTACAATAAGTGAACAAAATTTCTATCTAAAGATTGCTCGGTATTGTGTGGGGTTAAAAGAAAAGAAATGCTCCCGTAACACTTGATAAGGCATCCTACTTAAATTGAATAAAACAAATGCAAAACAAATGTCTCTCTTCCTCACAATACTCGGTAAAAGAACAAAATCAAGAGCATGATTACATATTTATAGACAAAATCTCCAGGTCGAAATGTGGAATTGCATGCATTAATTCATTGTTACAATTGTGTTTTGCCTTTATTTTATATTTTTCAGTTTGCTTTTATCATTACAGAACAACGAGAAACACATGGCCAAATATAAAATGCTAAAATGAAATATATCATAGTATATTAATATTATTATACCTGTTTTATTTTCGGTAATGCTGGATAAAAAAAAAGCCAATGTTTCAAATAAAGATCTCCTCTACTCACCATCATTTATCATTGTCTTTAATGTTGCTTGAAATGATCATAAGTGATCTAAATATGATGTAGATATCAGACAATGTAATTATCATAATGTTGTTTAATCATCATCTATCTTTTGTGCTTTACAGGTATCTTGCATGAATTAAAAAAAGTGAGGCACAGCTTAATGTAAAACTGGTCAAAATGAAAATTGGGCTTAGAAAAAAGTCCTCTAGTGGGATAGTGTATTTGCTATCCCTCTAATTTCAATCAATAAATATAATGATAATATTCTAATGGTTCCCTTAACATCAAAACATTTACATGGAAATTGAAATACAGTGTTATTGTATTTTATTCATGACTCATTGCCAAAATGTACAGTTAGTCACCGCACTTACTCATGTAATGTCTCTGTCATAAGAACACTCTGTGTCACAATCAGTTTCAGATACATAATAGTTTTCACAGTCAAGTTTCTTTTTCCCCACAAAGAAAAAATGTACTTGATATTACGCACGTCGGTATGATGCATACAGAAAAATGTGATAAATAATGTGATAGCTTCTTGTCATATTTTTAACATATATATTTTTAACATAAGCACACATGCTGACTGAAATCAGAACCATCACTCAGTTTATCAATATGAAAACTTACATGATGGGGGATTTTCATGAGAATCAGAAAGGTTTCAGGGGCATTGTCCCTGAGGTCGTACAAACGATTTCATAGAAATCAACGTTAGACTGGGAGTTTAGCCTGTAAGAGAAATTACTCCACCTTCCTCAGCATCGTCTATACATTCTGCTGTTCGAAGATAACTAATGCTTTCCATTTCTGCCACTAAAAGACTTTCATTTCAAAATGGTAATCTATCAATTTGACCAAAAATAAATACACAATATTACAGTGTTACACAGTCAGATATTTAAATACTAACATTTTGTGAAAAGATATCCATGGAGGCTATCATATTTTGCAATGAAATGCTGCACCTACACATGAACACTTTGCGCTGTTTGTAAAAAAGTATTTTTTATAGACTCTAAATACATGTAATTTTAGACAAAATGCACTAAAGCATCATTTGAATAATCCAATGTGAATTATATAGAGAGCTTAATCTCCCAATAGGCCAGAGACTCCCAAAACAACATAATAATAAACTTAAATCCCCTTCCTAACAGAGGCAACTTTTCATTCCCTCCAAAGGAGGATTACATGTTTGGATTTTCAAATCATTCCTGGTCCTGCAAGGACACAATACGTCGACGAGATGAAGCACTTCGTTTCTTCAGCATGAGCTTGAGCTAAAAAATAATAAATAAATAAGGTTGTTATGGAATTGAGCAGGACTGAACTCTATGCTTTGGCTGCCTGTTAAAAGGAGGGGCGGCTCACCTTATCTCCCTCGGGCCCGATCTGCAGCAGGTGAGCTGGCTGGTCGTTCTCGAGGTTGCGGATGCTTGGATCAGCTCCTCTTTGCAGCAGCAGCTGCAGAATCTCCTCCTGGTGGGGGTTACCATGGAGACCAGCTGCCATGTGTAGTGCTGTGTGGCCATGCGCCTGTGGCGACGAAATGCGGCATGAATCAGATTGTTTACACTCAGGTATGTATACAGTTTTTGCTTGCTCATAAACACAAATACAGCTCCGGAAAAAATTAAGAGTCCACTCCAAATTTTTCTTAAATCTTTATCTCTACATGTATGGCAGCCATTCCAGTGTGTGTTGAATTTCCACACAGAGAAATTGTCAGTAGTTTATAGAATATTATAAATACATTTTAAAAAATCGTTTAACTCAAAGACATACCTATAAATAATAAAACAAGAGAAAATTATAATGCTGAAGCGGCCTCTTAATTTCTTCCACGGCTGTATTTAAAGAGTCAGTTATAAGTTTGCTGTCTGTTTGGGACTCACTTTCAAGTTGATGAAGTCTTTAATGTTTGGCAGGGGAATCCTCAGCAGATAAGTCACCAGATCAATATTTCCCTCCTTTACAGCCAAGTGCAGCACAGTCTTGTTACTTTTGATTTCCTGGAAATGCAGAATTGAAATTGATGTAAAAAAAAACCAACAGATGATTAATCCACAAGTCACACTTTGACAGTTAGTTGTCAAACAAGTAAGAGAAAAACCAAAGTGAGAGCAGGGGGAATAGTTAGTATTATGACATAATCATGGTGAGATAAACTTGGGCACTTCCCCTTTGAACCGTTTATGCTGACTGAAAGGTCAGGGTTTGAAGTATTGGACTTTGATGCTTCTGTACCTTACCGCTAACGTATCCATTCAATCATTTATTGTTACAGATCTATAGATCTATGTAAGATTTAGAAAAAGGAGAGCTGTAAACCTGGCTGAGCAGGGACGCCCCTGACTGGAGGAGCATCTGCACACAGGAAAGTTTCTCGTCAGCCATGGTCTGAAGACCAACATCTGCCAGTCCGATGCTTGGGAACGCCTTCATAGTGGCATTGTGAGAAATGGCTGCGCAGTGCAGAGGAGTCATACCTGAGGCAAAGAACAAGGCGCATGTTTGAATTAAAGCCCTAATGATATTTACTTTGGAAAACTCTGTCCAACTACAGTATAATGTATGGCTAACGTTACACAACGTTGCATTGAAACAGCATTAAGTTACCATCATAATTGCGGGCCTCCAGGTTGACAGACGGCCTGCTAGACAGAATTGCCTGTAAGAAAGGAAACATTAAGGTCAACAATTGAAAGCTCGGTTTTCTAAAGTTCTGTGATACAAATGTTATTCTGTACAGTTGCTGCTCTACCTGCAGAACCCCAGGTAAACCATAGTGGGCAGCCAAGTGAAGGGCAGTTTGTCCTTTAACATCATATGCATTGATGTCCGATCCAAATGACAGCAGATCTTGCACAATCTCTGGCTGGTTGGCCGTCACCGCCACCAGTAAAGCAGTCTGCACAAGCACATTTAACATGCAACTTTAGGAATAATCATCCTGTTTGTAATGTACATGTATTGTGTAAAAAAGAGTGCACACTTTGTAACATTTAGTGTTCCTACCTTTCCCTTGTGCTCTTTGGCATCAAGCCTGCCTATGTCCCTCAGCCTCTCTGCTGCAGCATAGGCACACTCCCTGAGCCCCTTGGCAGTGTAGATGTGAAGGATGCTGACAGAACAAGAGCACATTGTGAATTAGATTTAAATCAGGCTGGAAAATTGTGGTAATCCCTGCAACCAATTTCACACTATTCCCTTCCACAGTTGATTTGTCTCTACATTTTATCTGAATTCCTAATAATTGAGCATGAGCGGGTGATTCATTGACATCGTTTGGTTTGCTTAGTCTCTCTAGGATTACAAAGCAGCACATGTGGATCTCCCTTTTAGCTTGTGACTGAAACACATTTTTTATGGAAGTATATAAACTCTGGTTCCCACCAGAAGATATACAGAAACATATATAAACAACAGAACTCACTATTGAACACATGCATTCACTATAAGGACTCACGTGTCTCCGTCTTCATCCTGCCCTGTAGCTCTGCTGTAGTCCATCCCATTGAGCAGCATCCGGGCCTCTTCCAGCCTGGCTATGTCTATCGCCGAACCAAAACTCAGCTGTTCCGCCTGACCGGGACCCAGGACTGACCAAGACGACGCCATACTGGGATCTGCCACTGACATTGGGCCCTCCTACTCAGAAGGATGCAGGTCATAAAGGTCAACCCATCATAAAGGTATGATACAGATACAGCATGTTAATAGAAAGCCTATATCAACCAGATTTCTTACATATGGCATTGTATCTATAAATCCCTGGAGCTGCTGCTGTGTAGCATACTCAGTTGTCATTGGGAGGCTGTAGGCTGCAGCAAAGCTGGGTCCGGGATGGCTGGGGTAATAACTGTGGGTAGACTCCTGGGGCATCTGCCATGAACTCACTGCCATGTCTGAGTAGCTGCTTGATGCACCTAGAATAGAGAAGACTCAGTAGTATTTAAACTTGGTGTGGCATGAAAATGAATGATTAAAGGCTGGTGATATTCTACATTTTTATCAATAAATCCCCAAAACAGACCAAAACCACTTTCCTGTCTGTGGCTCTCAAAGCCAGTACATCTTTACAATAAACAGGTCACAAATATATACTTACATTTAAAAGAAAATGTCCCTAATCAGGAGTAGAAATGTGTATTGGCTCGGGATAGTTTAGGTACATTTGCTTCAAATAAACTGAAGTTCCCATATTCTATATAGCAAAGAAACATGTCATTTAGAGCAGCAGTGTGACTCATTAAGGATTTTTGGACAACAATGCTCTGATCATCCCCGAGGAATAAGATATACCAAGCGTAATAGAATATCACCAGACAAGGGTTGGGCAGAATGTGTGTGTGTCTTACCTGAACAAGTAAATGATTCTGCTAGAGACAACTGAAAAGGAAAGAAAGAGATAGAGAAGGAGATGTAATTCAAACAATCACATCTGTATGTCATTATCTTAAGTGAGCTGAGCATCTTCTCTGTGTGCAATGCCTTACTGTAGCAGTAGTAGTTGGGGGAGCAGAAGGTGTGCTGGCTGTAGAGCAGGAGGGGGGCACAGACGATGTCTCTCGCCTTCTCTTCTGCTCCAAGAGTTTCTTCACTGTGGGCAGAGTGGAACACGGCTTCTCTTTTGGCGCTGAAAGAAAAAGTATGACTATTTTTGTCATTTTTTGATCACATACGATGGATATTCTAGAACAAAAGCTTGAACATCAACTGTTTTTTACATTATCCATTATCTGCTGCTGCTATGCTTTTTTGAACCATATGGTCAATATAATGTTAGAGGATTAACAAGGCAAACTGTTTTGGTTTGTTTCATCTCAGATAACAGCAAAATCCCATATTTAGAACCAACGACTTAAGTTTTTGTTTGTTGCAAAAACTGAATAATTAAACAATTCATTAAAAAAATGTAAGCATTAAATTGGCATTAAACCACATGATAAACATATAGACTGACAAGTATGAGGCCATAGAAGTATAAGATATGTATTATGATGCAAGCTTGTATTTAATGTAATGAAGGTCTGAACAAATTCTTAGTTTGTTTTTATTTTGCCTGCTCAGTTTCTCCATCAAGTCATTTCTGCTCCCCTGCAAACAATGGTACATAATATCCATTATATATGAGTATGTTTTCCCCTGCTGATAACAAAAAATGTATTTTTTCCATTTACCAGGTGAGTAAAACAGGAGAAAATATTACAAAACAGAACTCTGATGTTTCCAGCTGACATGGTGACACCGTAAAGCTTATTATGTTTCCTCGACAGCTTCACCCCACACGTGAAAGATTAAGTGATATTTCCACCCTGTGTATGGAACTGGAGATAAAAGATAAAGCTCTGAGATACCTCCTCCTTTAGGAAAACAGAAAAACCAGCAAAACCAGACAGATTCATCAGAAAACCTTGAGCACGGGATAACCACTGCCCTTTTTCTATGACATGTTCCTGTCTTGCTCCGTTACGCTAACAGAACCACATCTTCCTGCCTTTGGTTTGTCACAGGCACGTCACCTCCACACGTGTAGTTTCCTTGTGCCTTCTAATGCATCTACATGTCTTAGAGAAAGAAGAAGAAGGGACATGTTCTTTTGTCATTTGTCAAGACTGCTCTCTTACCAAAGGCATATACAAAGAGGGTTGACTTCCTTAAACAAAATATGCAAATTCCACCAGTGAGAGAGTAGTGTGAGTTCATGGAATTGAGATTTCTGTCAGTTTATCACGTCTTCTCTCTCTCTGTCTGACTCTAAAATCCACACTTCTACATTCAACTGTCCTAAACAAAAGGTCTGTGTGCAATCTGCCCCCACCACACAATAAAGGTCACTTCAGAGAGTAAATTTCAGTGACGCTAAGTTTCATTTTCGACTTCAACCTGACTCATCTGATCTTTACCCCTAAATGCCACCTATGGCCTTTTTACAGATGATGTAATGCTGCAACATGCAAATACACATATGTGTTAAACAGTAAATACCAGCTGATAGAACTAAAAGAGAAACTATGAGAGGATAGTGGCTTTTAATGCTTCCTCTAAGAGTTAGAGGACATAGGCAAAAACACACAAAGATGTTGGTTACTGCCCCCACACGACATTGGGCTATTCTGTGCTATATTCAAATAAGTATACTGGAAACCCCTGGACATTGACTCATGTGCGTGGGAAGTCGGGGATTCCGACAACCTTTCTCTTTTGGCTCGCCATAGATAGAAACAAAAAAAGCAGCACAGGGCCAATTTCCTCATTTTGTGGTTTAACAGAACCCAGCAAGCATTTCAAAATATGTGATCGCTCAAGCCTGTGCCAAAGAGGACACAAACTTTTTGCTTGTCTGGCAATAATTTAAAGGGGAAATGAAACAAGCCTGCAGGGGTGGGGGGCGTATTAGGGTTTCCCCAAATGATGTCCTGACTCTTGGATTCTCCAGAATTAAGCCGTCATTCAAAGTAAACTGAAAGAAAGCCTTAGGGTATCTCTCAACTGCACTTTTCCGTAGATATGTGTTTAATATTAAATAGATGTATTTGCTATGACACACAGTTTAATTTTAAAACATAATTAAAAAGGTCAGTCATATTTAGAATACAAACTACCAAAAAATGTGAAAACAAAATCTATTTGTTGATGTTCGAGGTATAGCTATGTTATGTTAGGCTTTAAATATAATCAAAGTTTAAAAGACTCTTCATTGTATTGCTGCCAATAACACAATGACGAATTAATAAAAACTTAACATATTTAAGTGTATGTTGTCCAGAAACTTAAAAAAGTAATAGTTGTCAACATTAAAACATTCAACATTAAAGTATAAAGCTGCACTCTAATAACAATACCAGTGATAAAATGTTCTGCCAAAATTAAAAGTACTTACATTTATCAAAGTGCATGTCAGAAACGGTTAAGCTTTGAAATCTGTAACAGGTGGTCTTCTCTGTCACCAGTCTGTTGAATGGAGTGATTTACAGCGCCTGAGGTATCTGTGATGTTCTGTGATGAAGTCTGACGGGGTTGTTGTCTTAACGCTGCTGGCTTGTATACACAGAGCATGTTGTTCCCCATCGCCGCCCCCAGCTGTGCTTCAGGGCACGCCCTCTGCAAAGGGGAAGCCACACACTCTGTTATGTCAAACAGAGTAAAGACTGAAATATGATGAGATAAACAGTTATTAACAGTGGTGTAAAGTTACCTAGTACATTTATTCAAGTACTGCACTTAAGTACAATTTTGAGACACTTACTTTACTTGAGTATTTAAATGTGTTGTTGCTTTGTACTTTTACTCTTCTACAATTCAGAGGTGAAAAGTGTACTTTTACCCCACGACATTTATTTAATATATTTAGTTACTTTGCAGATGTGGGTTGATACTGTGAAAAACAATTAACACTTAAATAAGGCTTTAGTTACACCTGGAGTAAATTCAAGTTAATCCAAACCAGCCGCACCTTTACAAGCTTTGATAAACACTTAAATACATCAGTAATTCAAAATATATGATATATATTATTTTGAAATGTGCCAATCTGCATACTGAGTATATAAGTAATAATAAGTACAAGATCTGAGTACCCCTTCCAATCTGGTTATTAACAACAACTAATACAATTCAAACAATGAACAGAAGAGATCAATCATCCTTTAGAATAATGTTGAAAGAAGTAATAAGATAATATAATTAAAATAAGGAATACTATAATGTGTAAGATTTGAAAGTACAGATTTCATCAAAATTGTTTTTGGTATCAAATGAAAAAGTACCTATTATGCAGAATGGCTCCCATCTATAGGTTTTTATCTTAATATTGATAGTAACACACACTTATAATACAAGTGTAAATCACCTGTTCATATACTTCAACAAATGCATTGGTTTGATTTACATCATTTTATCCTATTGTGTAAACATATTATCTAAATTAGTCAGTGAGTGAGTGAGTGAGTGAGTGAGTGAGTGAGTGAGTGAGTGAGTTAGTTAGTGAGTGAGTGAGTGAGTGAGTGAGTGAGTGAGTGAGTGAGTGAGTGAGTGAGTGAGTGAGTGAGTGAGTGAGTGAGTGAGTGAGTGAGTGAGTGAGTTAGTTAGTTAGTTAGTGAGTTAGTTAGTGAGTTAGTTAGTGAGTTAGTTAGTTAGTTCGTTAGTTAGTTAGTTAGTTAGTTAGTTAGTTAGTTAGTTAGTTAGTTAGTTAGTTAGTTAGTTAGTTAGTTAGTTAGACAGACAGACAGACAGACGGACGGACGGGCGGACGGACGGACGGACAGACAGACAGACAGACAGACAGACAGACAGACAGACAGACAGAGAGACAGGCAGACAGACAGATAGACAGATAGCTTGATAGATAGCTAGATAGCTAGCTAGATAGATAGATAGATAGATAGATAGATAGATAGACAGATAGACAGACAGACAGACAGACAGACAGACAGACAGACAGACAGACAGACAGACAGACAGACAGACAGACAGACAGACAGACAGACAGACAGACAGACAGACAGACAGACAGACAGACAGACAGACAGACAGACAGATAGATAGATAGATAGATAGATAGACAGACAGATAGATAGATAGATAGATACTTCCCCCGCTCATATAGTAATTCAACTTCATGCATTGGTTTGATTTACATCATTGTATCCTATTGTGTAAACATATTATCTAAGTCAGTCAGTCAGTCAGTCAGTCAGTTAGTCAGTTAGTTAGTTAGTTAGTTGGTTAGTTAGTTTAAAGGGTACATAGAAACAAATTGGATGAGCAGCAAAGGAATTAGATAAAGGAACTTGTTCATGTTCTAAGATTTCTATTGTTTTTCCTTTAATAAAAATCATTACATTTAGACTCTTTCTTACGATCTTAGTTTAGTTTGTTCCAAAGGTAAATCCATGGACATAAACTGTATATATATAATTTTAACCTTTTGAACTTTGAACTATTGTATTACTATTATGAATATGGAAAGAAATTAGTGAGTTAGCCATAACTATACATGACTAAATTACAAGTTAAATTCCTTTACAAAAGCATTTACTTTCAATCACATATCATAATTTCGATTTCCTATGAATATTATGAATTTGTAAAGTGACTAGAGCTAAATTGTAAAGAATAAAATGTTTGTATTCTTCACATTTCTACAATTCTCCCTGTATGACACATTCAGAGTTGCTGATTAAAATAATTATTTAAGATTTGAGACAATATCTCACTTGTTTTTTTCATGTTCAGTTTTTAATCTGGATGTTTGTCATAAATATGTTTTATAAGGTATCAACAGTACATAACATTATATTGTACATTTTTATTTCATATGTCCATTAATGAACACTATTTATCTTTCACATTGTTTGTAAAGACCCCAATCTAGACATCAAACCTGTAATATTTAACATGAGACTGGATGCTGATTAAAAAAAACAGGGGATATAATGAAGAACAATGTACGTGAAACTTATTTTAGTTTCAAAGGCATTAATCTGGAAAGTGAATCAGGCTTTCTATAGAAGCTTCACAGCTCCATCTACTGTCACAAAGTGTATGAGATGTTCTCAATTGTAAAGTTGAATCAACAGAATAAAATCATGAAAACACAAGTTGACTGCTCCCTTGAGGAGGATCATGGTGTTTTGTCAGGATTAATTTAATTGAGGCATTTTGTTGGTATTTTAAAGTTTAACTCTGTTTACTGTGTGGTTTTGTGTCATACTGAATATGCTTGCGTTACAATTTATGTTGATTGTTCATGATATGTTTAATGTCTATGAATTGTAGTGGTGTAATATAACTAACTATATTTACTCAAATACTGTACTTTTACAAGTTTTATTTTTAAGGTATTTGTACGTTGATTGATTAATTCCTTCTATATTTCTTGCTACTGTTCTATATTTTGAAGCCCGATGTTGTACTTTTAACTCAAATGCATTTATTTTTTAAGTTTTATTTTATACTTATTTTGTGGGATAAGATTATGAATTCAAATTATAAATTATGCATGTTACAAAACAACCAAAGGCAACATTTACAAGACAAACATATTAATGTGGCAATAATTATAAGCCAGGGAAGTAATAAAGATGAAATGGATCAATCTACTGCATACTCAATATTTACCTGAATTACTTATTTATGATTTTATTTAATCTGTGTGTGAGTATAAAGTCAAAGACACACTTCTCTTTGATATTTAAGTGTGTTTTATTCTATCATAATGGCTCTTTCACCATCAAATAATGCAAGCTGAGTTTAAACAAAACAAACAGGCAGTGTTACGGCACCACAGAGGGAGAGAGGAAGAGGAAGGACGTCCGCCCTCAAAAGTGAAAACTAATGGAAAAAGAGAACCAGATGATCTTTTAGATTCAAGGCAGCAGATCAGCCAAACGAGGACAGGTAAGAGAATCTTAAATCATGTCGATTTACTCATCCTCATCCACGACTTTTTGCAATTCAATGTCTGTCAAGTCTAATCCAAAAAATGTTTTATGTAGTTTGAGAATAAAGATGCAACAAGAATCTCTGGGTGGAAAACTTAATTTTGTACACAACTTTGAGTGTGTATACAGAATTTTTCATTAAACACCGCTGAGAGAGCTTAGTGTATATGTATATAGAAGTGATTTTAGAGAGCTCATGTAAGAATTTTATGAATTCCTATTGTCTATTTCAGTTTCTGTGAAATGACTACGCAGAAGTGTATGATTTGTGTTGTTCATTTAGTATTGCAGAAAAAAAAAACCTACTGTGTCAAACCGTTTAGGTGATATAGCTTTGACACTGAAATCAAAATCAATAATATGTCAAGAATATGAAATTATAACACAACTTGTAAGTGTTTATCAAATGCATGTTTTTGTAATTGAAGTATGTAACACACAAAAAAAGTTTGTTCTCCTTTTGTCTTTCAGAAATCTCACAACTGAGTTGACATACAATGGCGTACAACAAACCCTTTATAACTGTCCTGTTTTTTCTGTGCAGTAAGTACATGTTAACATATTTTTTCTCTCACATGCAAAAGGATGTCTTGCACAGGAAAATGAAACCACTAACATTTTGCACGTCGGAAACTCTGAGGTGTTGCTGCATGCCATCAAAAAAAATAAGCAAAATCTCTGGTGTTACATTTGTTTGTCTCTTTTCTTTCTCTAAGACCTGGCTGTGGCACTAACTGGTATGTACAACAAAAGGCAGACACAAACAGAACTCTGAAATTAAATGTTTATGAATCTTGTCATTTAATAAAACAAGCAAAACACAAATCTAAAGCTACAGCATCACCTGATGACTAATTTTTCCCCCATTCAGTCTGGGTTTAAGTCATCCATCCTACTCTTTTGTGTGTGTGTGTGTGTGTGTGTGTGTGTGTGTGTGTGTGTGTGTGTGTGTGTGTGTGTGTGTGTGTGTGTGTGTGTGTGTGTGTGTGTGTGTGTGTGTGTGTGTGTGTGTGTGTGTGTGTGTGTGTGTGTGTGTGTTTGCCAGAGAGCACAGTGTCTTGCTACAGGATCGAGCCGGGGACAATAGCAGGCATCATCTGTGCTGATTTGCTGCTGACCCTTCTCATTGTCATTGTGACCTACCTATGTGCCAGCGTAAGGAGTAAGAAGATACAAAATGGTGAGGCACTAAGGTTTAACTATGTTTTTGTTGTGTGAACATCTGGATGTTGTGTGATTCAGTAAATACAGTGTGAATTTGTTATATTTATATTGTCAAATACTAATTACTCTATTTGTGTCTTTCTTTTCATCATCCCAGCTCACAAAGTGTATATGAATGTCCGGGCAAACTGCAAGAGCTGATCTAAAGATGGTGGGGTACTTCCTGAAATTCTGTTCCTTAAATCCTGTTTTAAGAAACTGAACATTATATGAATTTAACTCTTTTTCAATAAACACCATTTTTTAACACACATTTCTATTTTCGTTAATTACACATATAAAGAGTACTACATTTAACACACACATTTCGCAAAAGATTGCAAAAATGTTGGCACTCTTACAACAGCAGCACCCTCTGCAGTTGTCTTTTGGCATCAAAATGTCTAAATACTGTAGTTTTAACACTTTAGGCCCCTCAAGGGGTTTTCTTTTAATATTTTAGTACGAAAAATAAAATAAAATGATTTTAAATAGATGTTTTACAGTGTCAAATTTTACAAGACACCAAATGGGTTGCATTTAAATCAATGCTGATCATATCATAATTGCACATCAGTACATAAATAAATAAAATAGAACACAGGAAGAGCACTTTTTGTATCTCGACTAAACACTAGCACTGTGCCATTGTATGTGTTTGATAAGCAACATGGTGTTTTCTGTTTGTCAGCTTCATTTTTACTTCGCACTCACAAATTCTTCTTCTCATCTTTTTTATCACTCTGTACCAAAGTGACATTTGAGCAGTGTGACTCACACAGGACACCTTATTAGATAATGCATGAATGCTGTTGTGTCGCGCTGTGTGTTAAAGGTGATTGTGTGGTCAAACTGCTGCCTGCCATGTCAGTGAAACACTAATAGCATCTTGACCAAATTTAATATCTTTGAAATTTTAGTCAAAACTACCTCTTCTGTACGTTCCCAATGCTTTAGTTTATGCAGTGGAAACACTCAAAGGGAAAAAAGCCTCAAGTGTTATTTCCCAGGTATGGGATGGGGTTAGGAGGTTAAAAGCCAAACCACTTCATTCTTTCAACAGATTTGGAAAGATGTTGCAGGGTGGTGGCGCATGAGGAGTTTCCCCCGGCTCGTTATATCTCAAAGTTGGCTGACCTGATTCTGCATGATTGGACTTCAATGCATCTTTTGATTCCACTGCATTTTATGTATACACTGTTGTAAGCTTTAATTCCCATTTAGAGAAAAATGTTCTCATGTTCTGGTATCTGTTCCAATGATCTGTGGAGTGCCTCAAATTCCGGGTTCGATTCTGGGACGATGCATTCATCTTTTATCTACTTCTTTGTGGACTATAGTTTATCTCACTTTGGAATCCAAAATTGCATCACACTTGTTGGATTTTTTTCAGATTTCAGATTTTCTGTGATACTAATCAAAAGTATTTCAGCCCTCATCTGGGAGCATCCAAGACTCAGTCTGTAAAATAACAAGGTCACTGTTCCAAGTCCAGCTGATTCCTTTTTGATCAATTATAAGATATTAAGTAAAAACGCTTTTTGGTAGCCAGCTTATTAAACATCAGGTGGGCGAGTCATTCACTTTCATGTCATTAATAAGGTCATCAAAGGTGATTAAGGGGTTTAAAATGTTCAATCCTGTCTTTGACTATAAATATTAATGAGTTGATTTACACCTTTTTTCCAGAAGGTCTATTACCTATAAGAGGGAGATTTTTAGGAACCATAAAAGCTAGAAATATCATTAATAATTTTGGAATAATTTTCTACTTCTTCTTAATTAAAAGGCATACATTTATTTATGTTGAAGTGTTTATGTTTTAATAATCTTATATATACTTTTTTAAATAATGTACTACTTCTGTTGAGTATTTTAAGTATTTGTTCTAATGTGCTAACCATTTGAAATGTTCAGCCATCTGTATTGGAACATAAAAGAAGCAATGAGGGTGTATGCTTTCATTTTGCTGACAGGACATCAGCATTGGAGATAAACATGTGGTTTAACAGTGGCTCACAGAATAGGTAGCAGTGACTGTGGCCAACCTTCCGCTGTTAGGTCATAAGGAAGTGTTCTATTTGGTGGTATGATGGCATGCATTTCAGCAGAAACTGTGTGAAACTGACCGCATACACCTCCTTATACTCTTAAAAAGTAAAACAGAAGAACTGAATCTTTAATCAAACGTGACAGACTGGAAGAATTGTCAGTTATATGTTTTTCACCTGCCAGCCTCGCATGAGTGGGAAAATACAGAGAAACATCAGTTTCCTTTCCTCTCAGTGGACACCCTCCTCCCCCTGTTTATGCAGTCACATTCTGATTAGCCCTCACACGGCAGCTAGTCAGGACAGTTCTACATGAAACCTTGTACTGTACCCTGGCTTTTAACATTTTGTTTATGGCTGCATCGACAAAGCCATTCGAAAGAGAGCTGTGTGACCTCTGGCCCTCAATCTCAATCTCTAATTTCCTCTCTGCCCAGAAACCAACATAAAGAAGATGTCTGACGCACTTTGTATCGTGGGTTCATTTTTTGGTGAGTGGTGTTCTTGATGTATTTTTAACAGTGAATAATGAAGCAATTAAGGCACAGGCATTGTTGTTATTAACTAAGGTTTAAATCATTTGTCTTTCAGGATCCACAGAAGGACAGCAAGGTATCTAGTTTTAACATTTTCCCATGTTTTTCTATTTTGATTTTGTGTTACAACTCTATATCTTTGCCCTTTTTATAGATTGTGGTTCTTGTTACCTGATAAATATGGGCTCTGTAATTGGCATTATCGCCTCTGACATCCTTTTGACCATCTTCATCATGATTTCTGTGTTCTGCTTTGCAACTCATCACAAGAGAAGGAGGCAATGGGATTCTCATGATGGTGAGCACTACCTTTATGTGTATTGCTGCTCAATTTTGAGTATACTTGATTATATGATATGGCAGACAGGCAGTAACATGACCCTTTTTAACAGGAATAAAAAATCTACCAACATCAGTTTCAAAGAAAATGACTACAGAACTCACGGAATCTCCCTACCAGGTAAAACAGAACTATGTTATTATGTAAACCTTAGAGATACTTAAAATTAAAACTGGCATATCTTTATATAATATGTGCTTACATAATGAATTGTTTTGGCTTTTCTGTAGGAGTTACATGGAATCCAATCAGATGTGTACAGCGATCTTCAGCAGTTTAGGAAATAAAACTGATTCTGAAACAAAGGAACTAAAAAAACAACAATACCTTAGCAGCAATCTATAACTGAAACACACTCTTCTTGTTCCCTTAAACTCCTGTTGCTTTATATGTAATAACATTGTATATTTATATGATTGCATGGTTTTTGAATTTTATGTGGCTTTTTCGTAAATCTTAAGCTAAATGTATTTGTATTCAACCAATTAAACTACATTTTAAAAAACAAGAAAATGATTAAGATGCATTATTTTCTTGTTATTTTTATTCTCTATTTCACACGATGTTATTCACATCTTCACATTACAGTTAACAAATACAAAGATCGGACTATGAGATAAAAGCGGCACATGTTTAGGTCATGTAGATTCAGTTTTAATTTTAGATTTTAATTTAAAACCACAAGCTTCACCTCAAATATCATACTGTCACAATTTTAACCAGTTTCTAGTAAATCTAACACATTTTTTCAAATGTCTTCATTTATTTATTAGAGAAAAAAAAGGAAAAAAGAGTTGTTCAAATGATCACACAACAACGTAGACGTAAACATCTATATTTGGATGAAAAAGTCCCTGAATTGGGAAGCAGCCAGTATGCCTATGACTCAACAGATGGTGGCCCCTGACTCATTATGAGGAAGAAATAGAATCTGGAAAAATAGAGAAGAACAATTGGCATTCAACAACACATACCATATTAATAACAAAGCAATATCTATAAAAAAAGAATGTCTAATAATTAGACAGGGATGACATAGTAATTCAAATGTATTTGTCTGATTAAAATGCATTGCAAACACACCTCTGATCATATGGTGGATCTGATCTTTGCTGGACCAGCGAACGTACTGGGGCTCTGCTCTAGAGGAACTAAAGCATACATAAGAAATGACTGTTCTTTCATGAAAGCATTGTATGAATTAGATATTAAACAATGTTTTGAGGAAGAAAATACTTCTTACCTATTGGATACATTTCAGAGCTCATAAACTCTCTGGTTTCTGTGGGAACATTAAAACACAGTTGTTCACCCTTTAATTGTTCACAGCATAATTCTCGGAAAAACACATCTTTTTCAAAATAAAAGGAAGGGTCTTACCATCATAGTCTCGATCCCCTCTGATGCCCATTGGAGCAGGTCTACCATTGTTGTACTCCAAACTATCCCGATCCAGCAGTTCTCTACTTGGGCCTGGAGCCAGCATCCCATTTAAACCATGAACCCTTCCTGGTGTTGCCTGTCTTTGGAGACTACCAGTCACTCTGTCTTTACTCAAACGAAACACTGGTTTTCCTGACAAATTCTCAACCTTCTGAGCCTCCACCGTCACTTTCCAGAGTGACCCTCTTTGTTCCCTCCTCCCCTGAACCGGCATGCTGCTCAGATCTACTGACCCCACATTGGTTTTCTCGCTTGATGGTGCTGCATCTTTCTCCACAGCTTTGGAAATCTTGGTCACATCACTTTGAAGGCCTTTTAATGCATCTGGGAAGAGTGGAAGTTATTGCTACAACATTTGCATATTTATGTACATAATATTCAACATTCATGATTATATTTATTGTTACATCATAATTATCAATATAAAATAAAAAAAATAACAGACATTGGGAAGCCCATGCACATACCTGTAAATCCATTGCTGCCATAACTCCCTGTAGATTTAGCCTCAGACCTTTCTGTGAGTGAGTTTGATCCTATTTAAAATGAAGATGTGACGTGTGTGTGAAGTTCCAATAATCAGGGGCTGTTTTGTATTTAGATATGAGGCATGTGCAATACCAAGTTAAAAACCAACATACTTATACACTGTATATATAGTGATAACTGTACTTTACTGTGTACTTATTTCTTTCATCAACAAACAGGAAAAACAAGTACCTTTAGACTCTTGCTCATTCACAGGTGTAGGGTATGCTGCAGACATGAAACAAAACATGATTATAATCACCAGGGTGTTCTTATGGTAACAACCAAATAGTGTAAAAAGTGCTTGATGCAAAACAACCTGAAGATATATCTTAATGACAAAGCTTCACAAATACCATATGTCTCTTATGACATTTTACGACCTGCATTTATGATTTTGGGGAACAAAAAGTACTTTGAGGATCTGGTGAGATAAGGCCTTCCTCATTTTGAAGCTATCTGATTGTACCTGAAAGCAACATTTTGAGTCACAAACCTGTTGTATTTGCAGGAATGGCATTTTCAGTGGTTGTGCCAAGTGTATCTATTTCAGGAGTAATGAACAAGTTATTGAATATAATTTTTCAGCAGTAGTTTAAACAGTTATTTATCTTGTTTCAAAAAGCAGTAATCTGACTATTTTGCTTGTAAAAAAGAACAAACAGTAAAGAGGACTAAATGAATCTCACCATTTAGATTGCTTATCCCTTTTTCTCTTTGCACTTGAAAAGAGAGATAAAAGATACAAAAGCTGTCATTCTGATGTCCTGTTTAAGCAATCTGAAATGCTTACAAAAGTTACAGTACAAAATGAGGTAATTTTTTTCTCCATTCAGGTTTATTTACCTCTAATTGTTGCAGTAACCACCATTGTTGCAAATGGAAGTAGACACATTAAGCTGAAACGAATAAGACTGCAATCAATTCAAAGTTCAAATGCATGTTTATATAGATTTGAACGGCTATGTACATTTCAGCTGGTAATTGAAATATATTTCAATAACAGATTTGAAGAAAAAAAGACAAATTATATATTTTTTAAACAACTTACATCTTCATGGTTGACTTTGGTCCTCAGCTGTGTCCACTGTTCGTCGGCAAGAGTACTGTTTTGAGCTGCAGCTTAATCCTCAACTTTCACTTTTATTAAGTCTCCGCTCCAAGTTAATTACAGATGCTGAAAGGATGTAACAGATATAGTAGTCAAAGACTTTTTCGGTTTGTTCAACAGTGCATGACTTCCAGGCAGAGAAGTAACAATCTGACTACAGAGAGAATTTACAGGGGTCCATTATCTCATTGTCTCAAATCAAGATGGAAACAAATGTTCTCAACATTCCAACTCATGGAGTCGTCTTTCCCTCTATTATGTGTTGATTGTCTGCGGTTACTTCAGGAAAATGCCCCAGGCTTTACCTATGACTGATGTAGCCTTTTAAATGATGCCACACAACAGGCATTGTTTTCCATCACTGTTTTACCATTGTCCATTTAAAAAGTGAGCCCTAAATTTTGCCTAAATAAAGACATTTTTAAAAACAGGCCTATTTCCTTGACTGAGCATCATTCCATAGAATTGCCTCTTGATAGAATTATCCCAAAATGGAGAGCACAATAATGCAGTGATTAAAAGCAGTGAGTTACAAAATGATTTGAATTGCGGTCACACTGATATTAACCATGAGAATTATAGGCCCTTAATCTTTGCAGGGCCTGAGGTGGTAATGGCGCATGTTGCTTGTGAACATTAACTGTGCGCTTTAGGTACACACATAAGATGCACTGACTAAACATATCAGACGTGGCTGAATACACTCAGGCCAACAGACGCATGCAGATAAAAGTTTCTGACTCTATCAGACCTGTTGGTGGCAGAGGGTGCTACAGTCTCCCCCATGAAAGAGAAAAAAGGGAGAGCGCCCTCTGCGGGAAAGGCTGTTCGCACTAAGCTCTTGATCCCAAGCATCGCCATATTGACGTCCCAACAACGCTGAGAGGTAATCGTGTTATTTAACCACAAATCGTCGTAGGTAGGGAACTGCTTTTGAGGGTTTTATACGTGACAAAAAGCTGTAAACATGTAACACAACCGTGGTGCCCTTTTACTGCTCGATCACGGTGTTTGTAGGAGGTTTTTTCAAGGCGTTGTCAGTCAGTTGCCTCGCCAGCCAGCAGGCTATTCACTCCCCTAGCCTGTTAGCTTAGCACTTTCTAGCTTTAGGAAATATATTTCTCGAAGCTGGTTGTGTAGCTGTACGTTTATAATAGACCCTGTAAGGATCATTTGACCCTTTTGGACGTGGGGTGTTTAAGTAGTTCCGTTATAGTCCCATAATTTATCCGAAATATAGTTGTGACTTTCCAACCGGCTTTTCCCTCTGCTGTTGGCGAGCTAATGCTAACTAGCTAGCAGCCCGACCAGCTGCCCGGTTGCTTTATAGCTAGTAGCTAGCTTCACTGCACTTGTACAGGCCCTGGGCCAGAGAGGCTTTCTGCGTACACTCACCTTTTCGTTAAACTATTTAGCGGGCAACTGAACCAGTGTCTTATACCAGAGTAACCGTTTTTCGATTACATTACTTTATTAAACCCATTAATTTCATCTAGCCCTACTAGCTGATAGACTGGCTTACATAGATAGCTCACATAGTTTGTTCGTGTTTGCTTAATTGACAGCATTGATTTTAATCAACCTACTTTCTGTCTTTTTTTCATCAGGAGTTACTGCCTTGGTGTAGCCCCCAGTGATGACTGTATTGAGCCCAGTACCTCCTGATTAGACTGGTTGGATGCCCCCATTTAACATTCAGGTCTCTATATTTCATACGCAACCATTATTGAGACACTAACATGTATAATAATATGTATTCTCAATAAACTTGTTATACCTGTGTTATTAAAATAACAGTTGCTGTTATTTTCATTAACTACCTATTGCCTTTCACGTGAAACATCTGCAGTTTCATTTGAAACTCAAATCAACTTCCTACGAAACTGGGGGGAAACATTAATGTTAATTAACATCTGAATATGTATTTTTTTTGTTGTTGTTTTGATTAGAATTTCTCAGTGTTAAGTACAAAAACAAACTAAAATGATTGGTTTGACTTCCGAAGGCTAACTGTCTGTTTTTTATATGTTTTCCCATGTAGCTTTCTTACCATAAAGGCATCTCAACTGCTCCTGTTTCAATTCATCTATCACCATCATCCTGGAGGGAACCTCCCAGGTATCGTGTTGCCTTATAATTAAATTACCTTGTCATCTTTTTGTAGTTATAGAATGTCCTCTAGTGCTAACCAGTAGACACAATGCCATTTGATTGGTTTGACCTGTACATATAGAATGTGAAATGATCTATTTTGTTTTAGGAGATTAAGAGAAGATCCTGTGTAGAATATGTCTGGCCCTGTCCCAAGCCGCTCTCGAGTTTACCCTGATGTAAACACACAGAGACCAAGGGAGTATTGGGATTACGAGTCCCATGTTGTTGAATGGGGGTAAGTAAAAGAGAAAATGTTTGTACTTGTTTTTTTCTTTGTTGGGTAAGCATCATCATTGTTGATCATGTTTTTGTATTTTTTTTTAGGAACCAAGACGACTATCAGCTAGTCAGAAAACTAGGGAGAGGCAAATATAGTGAAGTATTTGAAGCCATAAACATCACAAACAATGAAAAAGTGGTTGTCAAAATACTGAAGGTATGGAAATAATCAATTGAGTATCCTGATAATTTAACAGTCATAATTGTAATATTCCCAAGTTATTTTGCTCACAACGCTATCTTTGTTCGCAGCCGGTCAAAAAAAAGAAAATTAAGAGAGAAATAAAGATCCTGGAGAATCTGAGGGGTGGCCCAAATATCATCTCACTGTTAGATATCGTCAAGGATCCTGTGGTAATTTTGTTCTCCTCTTTTGCACTGTAACAATTTAGTACTTGTTTATTACTGTAGGTACAAGGTTTCAATGCATACATTTTTTTTCTCTTTGTCCTTTCAGTCCCGAACCCCTGCTCTGGTCTTTGAACATGTGAACAACACAGATTTCAAGGTAAAATCCAGTGTTTTGTTGTAATTTTCGATGTTCTAATATTATTTTTTTGTTTGTTTTTTAAATGGCTCCTTAATTTATTTGTTAACTTTTTTTACAGCAATTGTATCAAACCCTATCTGACTTTGACATACGGTTCTACATGTACGAAATCCTAAAGGTAAGAAACAGCTTTTGTTACCCTCAATCTTTTATCAATTCTATGGACTTCGTTAGTATTTTCAGTTCAACCATTCAGTGTATATTGTCAACGTATATCTTCTTTTCTTTTTCCCTGAAAGGCTCTGGATTACTGCCACAGTATGGGGATTATGCACAGAGATGTCAAGCCACACAATGTAATGATTGATCACGAACACAGAAAGGTATTGTCTCACATGCTGACAATTTTTTTTATACTGATCATGTTTTGTCTTTCTTACTGTCACCGGCTAATCGCTTAATATATATATATATATTCACATTATTTTTTTGTTGATAATCTTCCAGCTCCGCCTAATCGATTGGGGTTTGGCAGAATTCTACCACCCAAACCAGGAATACAACGTCAGAGTGGCATCCAGGTACTTCAAAGGACCTGAACTGCTGGTAGACTACCAGGTGAGCCTCCTACACTGTTCTGTGCATGTAGTTGTGCACATTTTATACACGTTTGTTTAAAATGACAATTTATAGTATTAAAGCAGAGACAATTGTTTTATATTGTATGTTAAATGCAGCCATTGAGTCAGTTTGAACATTTTAACTCTTTATATTATTTATAGATGTATGACTACAGCTTGGACATGTGGAGTTTGGGTTGCATGCTCGCCAGCATGATCTTCAGAAAGGAGCCTTTCTTTCACGGTCATGACAACTACGATCAGGTATGTAGAATAAGTTATTTTGTGTATATGTTTATAAACCTGTGGCCTGAGGAGAGCAGTGTCTGTGGCTGTTTTCTCCACCTTACATAATACATTTTGGAGAGTAGAACTTTCTTCTTACCCTAGACATGATGTGTAGCAGCTCTGCGGGAGCACCTGTGGATTTATGTACTTCTTAACGTCATCTCTGCAGTTATTGGGCCTTGGTAGAAATGTGTTATACACTTTTTGAGAGTTTGGTGCACTGAATATTAAAGGGGTGTAAGAGAATAATGTGTCCGTAAAAGGGGACATGGGTCGTAACACATTTTACTCCCATGTATGGTCTCATTTGTATTGTCGGCTCTCCCCATATGCACTCCCCATATGCACTAACACTGAGCACAGCATTTCCAGTTTATCCAGGCCGATTTTTTTTATGTTACATTCTGTTAAGTGAATATCTATATAGTTAAAACGTTACATTGTATAAATATTAAAAATTCCTATTAAACTTAAGTAATTGTAAATCAAAGTAGGCCTTAATAAATACATCTGATCAAACTGTAAAGATATTTAATGAAACATGCTCATTGTTAATTTAGGTCTTTATTCCTATATTATTAGTCTCCATTAATTACGTCTTTTTGACATAATTTATCGCTCCCTACAAACCTAAGACCTACGCACTAGTACAGTACACTACAAACTGCAATGGATTCCATGCGCCTATGTACCTTTCAAAGGATTTCCCAAATGCCCACGTCTAATGTTAAAATATGCCTTTTCTAACTTATAGCTGGTGCGGATCGCTAAAGTACTCGGCACCGAGGACCTGTACGACTACATTGACAAGTACAACATTGAATTGGATCCACGGTTCAATGACATTCTTGGGAGGTAAAACATTGTAGCTGTTTGACCTCGGCTAACTATCAACTTGAGTTACCTCAATTAGCTTTTAATCCCTTGGTTTGTCCTTTACAGACACTCGCGCAAAAGATGGGAGAGGTTTGTGCACAGCGAGAACCAGCACCTGGTCAGCACAGAGGCTCTCGACTTCCTGGACAAACTGCTGCGCTACGACCATCAAGCCCGTCTGACGGCTAGAGAGGCCATGGATCACCCCTACTTCTGTAAGTTTGTTTTCCATCACTTTTTGTCTTGCGTACTGCTTGAGTAAATTGTCTGAAAATCTGAGTGAACTACATTAAGTGGCTTCATGTGTCAACAAGTGTTTTTGGGTAAGGAGTCACTCAAATCCACTTTGGTTCGCAGATCCCATCGTTAAAGACCAGGGAAGAGGGGCCACTCCTGGAGGGATGGCTGCAAGCTCCACACCAGTCAGCTCCTCAAGTATGATGGCTGGTAAGTAATACTGCACAGGAAAACCCAAATTATTCTTATAATCTGTCTATTAGGTATGTCTCTTTATAAGTATAGCTGAAACTGAGGATAACTCCCATTATTGATATATTTAACATGATATTTGGTGTGTTTATCATTTGGTCTTAATGTCAAAAATAGAGAAAAATGAACATCCCAGTTAATCAAGTCAGTCTTTTAATGTCTTGTTTTGTCATCCAAAAACCCCATCATATTTAGTTTTATATGATTTATATGATATGAAATTTTCCACACTCAACAGGTTGAAAACGTATAATCAAAATAGTATAATGAAAATTTGGAAGCACAAGTTCAATCCCCACTGCAGTCAGCATGTCAGTGTGTCCTTGGGCAAGACACATCACCTCAAGTGGCTCCCTTGGGGAATGTCCACTAATGAGTCTATGTAAGGCGATTTGGATAAAATCGTCTAACAAGTAACATGTCATATTATATAATAGAAATGTAATGACTTAGGAATTCATTCAACAAAGTACCAACTGTCCAACCAACAACAGCTCAACAGAGGAAAAACCCTATCATCTGACTTTAAGATGATCTGATTTGTATATGGTCCATGCGCTTTCTCTTTATAAGCTATTTGAAGATAAACTAGCCTTCAGCTGACGCACATATTGTTGTCTTTGTTTTAGCCAGCTGAAACTAGTTCTGTTTGTCACCTTGCAGTGTTTCTATTATCAACTCGGGGCAACTGATCCCAGCCTGTTCTCTCAAGGAGTCACAATGCTGAATTTTTTTCCAATATAATGTGTGGCTACTTTGTGCTTGGTATAAGTCACTTGAGAATTGAGTGATGAACCCCAATGCTTGGTTTTTTTGTTTTAAATAAACTTATTAAGACATTTTATTGAATGACCTTTAGCTGATTGAGTAGTTAGCAATCATTGACTAATCGTTTGTTTTACTTATAACTGTAGATTCTGGAAGGCTACATAATAAGCTAAAACTATTATTGTACTTCAAATTAGAGGAAAAAACTCTTTGCCATCATGGAAATGTACACGTTGTAGGAAATGTTACATAACTGACTGTTTCTTTCACTGCAATCTAAACTTATATCTCTAACTTGAGATGTCATACAAGTGTGTAAATCATTAATCAATGACTAATGAGCTCCCTGTCTCTCCTAGGAATCACCTCAATGTCCTCCTCACAGCCACTGGCTAACATTGCTCCCGTCATCTCTGCTCCCAACACCCTGGCCACACAAGTCCCTGCAGCCACCGGGGCTCAACCCTGAAGCCACTTCCTCTCCCATGTTTATGTGTGCTCATGGCCATGTCCTGCCTAGCTCTCACTGCGGCCCAGGGCCACGGCTCCCCTTTTTATGTTGAAAAATAACAAAGAAGAAGATTTAAAATTGCTTTTCACATTCAGTTATATTTTGACACCTGGACTTGACAGAAATGTATTGTTGCACCTGTCAGGATTATTAGAATTAATTTGGGTGTGTTATTTGACAATGCCATTGTCTAGAAACTCTAATAAGATGTAGACATGAAGAGAATGGATAATAAAATTTATTTTGTATGTTCCAAATATACAGTCTTGCTTGAAACTGTTTGATGGGGATCCTGCTGTATTACACTGTGAACCTTGACAAGACTTCACAAAACAAGAGTCGGGAATCTGGTGTGCCCCACCTAACAGTGCTCGCTGGTTGCACACGATGTAATGTGCAACAACTCCTGCGAGTTGTTGGTGTTTTGAAGTTGTTAGATGCTATAATTCTTTAATTGGACTTTTGTAGATATTCTACAGTTACTGTCAGGTTGCATGCACCCAATGCTGAGTATCACAGGGTCAATAGTTTGCCAATTTTATGTTACTTTCACTTCTATATGTGTATGTATGTGTTCATGTTTGTTTTTTATGAAGTCTCTTACACATGATTTTGATTACATAGACAATTTTGTAACTTTTTGTTTTATGTTGGGAGGAGTCATTACCTACAAAAACAACTTCAAAAATAAACAATTTAAACAGGGCTTTGCAGACACTACATGTTATTGAGTATACCGTCTGTTGACTGGTCCCATTATGAGTGAATTAGAAGCAGAACAGTGTAGTCAGTGTATCCCAATAAGAAACATATACTTCACTACAGTACTCAATGTGTGACCAAAACAAAGTTAATTCTGCAGCCTTCTACCTAGGTGTTCATACATTTACATTTCTACAAAATGATTGCAATGCTTCCTCCTTAATCACTTGTACTTTTTTCTTTTTAATTATGGAAGCATCATGTGTTTGCGTACATGTTCCTAGTTTAAAAAAACAAAGAACATCTGTGTTTAAAAAAAGAAAACCAATGAATCCGATTTGGAGCTTACCTTTTTCCGTCAGTGCTGGCCAAATTGTGGTGAATACATGTACATGTTTAAACCATATTAGGCTCTAACTAATTACAACACAGTAAAAGATGAGTGCATAACTCAGGATTTAAACAAATGAGCACCAATAAAATAAATCCAAGTTCCAGAGGTTTAGCCAAAATATAGATTTACACACATTCAGTAGATTACTCCAGCCATTAAATTTGCCAACGGGCCTGAGGTCAAGAGGTCAAATGTCAGTTATGGTGCAACTTTACAGGTAAAGTCAGGTAACAACAGATGGGCACTGATTCACAAGACCATTGTTGCATGTGCTTTTCAACAAACTACTACTACAAGCCTAAACCTAAACAGCATAATAAAACTGATCACAAAAAAAACTTTTATTATCTAAAGCTGTTTAAGAAGCACTTTGGCTACGGAAGTAGTTAGCTTCAAACATTCGGTAATAATGGTACTTGTCAAGTGTCGGAAATGCAGACACTAAGCGCTTTTGGATGGAGTATTTCCTTTTAAATTTCCTGCATTCTATCTTGGGAATAAAAGGGTACCAAAAGGCTACATTTCCCCTGCAGCTGACATTTTCAAACGTCAATGTACAAATGTGAATGTAAATATGTAACGTTTTAACTATATATAGTTAAAACAAGATGGATATGCAGATTTGTATAAAATGCAATAGCGATGTTAAACAGCAACACATATTTCCAATTGTCAGTGAAGGCCGCATTAGTTGATCCTGTTGAGACACGCCTCGGCTGCTGCAGTGGTGGGACATTCTTGTGGCATTTTAAAGTTTGTAAAACTCATCTCCAAAATGGGTACGGTAGCCTTTATCTCTATTCTGATAGCTGCCTTAGCTTTGGTGCTCGGACAGAGAATCCTAAACTTAAGGTACAATTCAAAGCAACTCCATTAATGTCGAAATGTTTCAGTGTTTGTTACAATCTTTTCATCAGGCCAACACGGTTTTATTTACCACCTGCTCAACGCTAACGTTTGGTACATTGCAGAAAAAGGACCTTAGCTTCAAGGGAGTTGGTCCAAAAGCACCTTCCCAACTGTGTTTTACTAAAAAATATGGGTAAGTTATGCCAGAAGAAAATGTAGCCACATAGTTGATACAAAAATAAGCGATCACTGACTGTGCAACCCTCGGTACTTTACTTTCAGATCATGGCTCAGAGGATATAACCATCACTGAGGATGGGCTGGCGTTTATCAGCAGTGTAAGTATGCGATTTGCAGAGTAGCCTAACAAACTGTGAGCTTTGTCAACAAAAAAGCCCTATGACCAGTCTCTCTAACTAAACGTCATTCAGAACCGTTAACACGTACAGTCTTATTGTTTTAATTTAAAAAGTAGCCCTGTCTCTTTTTATAGCCTCCATGGAGTGCATTGTTATTAATTAGTGATGCAACTAACACGTGTTTTCATAAGCGATTAAAATGACCAACTTATTCTCGATTAATCTATACAAAATGCTGTCTTTAAAACGTTAGGATATCGTGAAACATTCCCCTCACAGTCTCAGAAGAGTTAGTTTGCGATTTGTCTACTCAACAGCCCATAACTAAGAGATATTCAATTCACAATGACAAAAAAAGCTAGCTTATATTGAGTTTACCCACACACACACAAACAGTATCATTTCACTGCTAAGCCATGGCTACACAAGGGCAGGGCAGTGAAACAATTCAACATTTTTCCCATCACACTTTCAATAAAGAGCAACTGCTCTATCAGGATTCATCTAAAATATAGTATAGGTGGCTAGCTTTTCTTAAACTGCAGAATATGTGTTATTTGGGTTCTAGGGACAAACCATTTTTGTGACCCAAGGCTTGACTTTTTCAACTGTTTCAACCCTCTGCATAATATCATATTTATATATATTTAAGGGCCTGAAGTATCCTGGACTTCATTCCTCAGATAGGCCTGGAAAGATCCTCTTACTTGATATGACTGATCCTCGGATGAAACCGGTGGAGCTGCGCATGCCAAGAAACTTTGATCTGGAATCATTCAACCCTCATGGCATCAGTTTATACACCGATCCTAGTGGTAAAAGCACAATGTGTGATTGCACACTTGCCACACACACAAGTCTCTACAAGAAAGTCCCTTAAGGGCAAACGGTTGCTTTCTACCACCTTTGAATTCAAATTTAACAACATTCATGTTCAACAACAGGTACACATTAATAGCACACTTTCAAGTCCATTTTAAAATAGTAAAATAAATACAGTTCAGGTGCCTGAAAAACTACAAATAACAGTATTTATTTTATTTTGGGAATATGTATGTCCTTGATATTTATAATGAATATCTAAAGATGTGATTAATTTATAAAATAAGGGTAGTCTTAAGCCATGCATGTCCCTTTACCTTACACACATACTCACTCACACTTTTAAGTTTGGTTGCCTACATTTTTATTGACAATGCTTTTTTGTCTCTCGTCAGATGACGCAATATACCTATTTGTCGTTAATCATCCTCAACAAAAAAGCCAAGTAGAACTGTTCAACTTTGTCCAGGATGACTACTCGCTGGTGCATCTGAAAACCATAAAACATGAACTTCTCCACAGGTATGATGACATTTAAAATCTAACTCCAATGAACTGCCTTTCAAATGTACTGAATATGTAGATGAGGTCATTCTGCAAAAAACAATTGTCAAACTATCCTAAGTTAAAGTGGCAGTTACTAAAAACCCTTATGCATATTGGATAAATAATTGTATTATTTTATATTTAAAAACTAAATAAAATTCTGATTTTCTTTTCAAGTGTTAACGATATTGTTGCGACGGGAGTGGAAAGCTTCTATGCAACCAATGATCACTACTTTTCCAATGAATACCTAAAGGCTTTGGTGGAGACTCTTCTCCTTCAGCCCTGGACTAATGTTGTGTACTACAGTCCTGAGGAAGTGAAAGTGGTCTCTGAGGGATATTACTTTGCAAATGGCATTAATATCTCACCAGACAAAAGGTAAAATTGATATGCTGGGCTATGAGTATGGTCATTAATGCTTTCAATGGCTTGATTTCTTTATTTAATATTATTTTATTTTTATCTGTAGGCATGTATATGTAGTAGATCTATTTGACCAAAATGTGCATGTGTTGGAGCGGAAAGAACACAATGTATTGGTCCAAGTGAAGGTAAAGAATTTTACATTTTTGTTTTTCCCCCTGATAAATTATCATGAATCACTATGTTTATACTATTATTAAACAAATACACTTAGTTTTTAATAAACATTTTGACAAATCAAACAGGAATGCTAATTTTCATGATTGCCCATCTCTTTGTAATATTACTTTCAGAATTCTTTAGCAGCTAACAGAATTTAATTTCAAAACCTTTACTTTGAAATACAAGTAACAGGAGTCAAATATAGCAATCATGTAACATCATTTCATAGCTGCATAAAACAACGCACACTGATGCTAAACAGTAAAGGAGATGGTGCAAAATCAAATTGAGTGGAAGATAGAATAGTTGAAGGATATATGATACCATTTTTAATCATAACCTTGTCTATGACACTTCACCAGGCTGTGGCTGTAAGTTCACTTTGTGACAACGTAGAAGTGGACGCTGTAACTGGTGACCTGTGGTTAGGCTGTCATCCTAATGCAATGAAAGCTCTGATGTTTGACCCAACGAACCCGCCTGGATCGGAGGTTTGTCTGTTCACATTTGCCAGATAGTAAATTGTGCGTGACAACATTACAAGAATAGACAAAATACTATGATAACCTTAACTGCAGATCAGTCTATTTACACATGCAGTATTCACATCATTTGAATTATTTCTTTCTCATGATTTTGTTTTCTTCAGGTCATTAAAATCAAGAACATTCATTCAGATCAGCCGGTGGTGACTCAGGTGTACGAGGACGACGGCAATGTGATCATGGCCTCCTCTGTAGCAGCTACCTATGGAAAAAAGGTTCTCATTGGAACTATTTTCCATAAAGCCTTATGCTGTGATTTGGAGTAGGCCGAAGATCCACTTGAAGGAGCCAAGATATATTCATTCAACAGACTCACAAAGGCAGTGTATGTTACTGAATGCTTTTTTAAAATTGTTTTGTATGAAGTGTGTATTTGAATAAAGAGATAATAATACAATCCATAAAGACAGTCATGCTTCAATTTTAGTTTTTTTTGTGGTTCAATAAAAAAAGGTTTTACAAGACAGTTTCTGGACAAAATACTGCGCACTGTTAATTAATCAGCAAGATTAAAAGAATGGTAATAAAAAGTATTGTAATTATTTTGTAAAACCCAGGTAGTTCTACCACCAACAAGAAAGTCAGGCATTTTCAGCTTTCACTAATTATTACTAGTACCTTTTTAGCTTCTCTACGGTGCTCTACTTTTTATGAACTGTACAGTATTCATAACTACATATAGCATCTTAAATTAGGTGTTATTGTTACGTTTTGTGCACACTAGCTCCACTTTTGGTTTGTCTATGTAATTGCACCCTGAGTGCCTTCCTGTGTGACCTTTTATATTCACTGCTTTGTAGGCTTGTAGAGACACTGCTTGTAATCATGGCAGCCATGAAGAAAGTACTGGCTGCTGCTGCTGTTGTTGCCTTTGCAGCTTTCATTGGATACAAATTCCTTAAACTAAAGTAAGTACTTTTTAATTTTGATAAAGACCACCTTTGGAGGTATGGCAGAGGTTTACTTGTACTTATTTTCAATGTTGACAACTGTTGCTTAATCCAGAAATTGCCTATGAAAAGCTTTGTCATTTTACTTTTCTCTGCAGTGAAATGATGCTTGCTTCAAGAGAAATGCCTGTGAAACACCTCAACTGTCAATATTTAAAGAATATTGGTAAGATAACTTTATTTTCATATCATAGTCTTAATTTGACACTTACAGTGTCAAAAATGTTATTTTGCTTAAATGCATTTCTGTGCTTGGACCGCTTACCTGCCAAATGTGAGCATGCACACAGGGTTTAAAGTCCCAGTTAGCTGCAGTAGGTCAAGTGTCAGCTGTATGATCATGTCAGGGTGGCAAAATTAAAGAAGTGAAAAACATAACACATTTTTATTTTGTTTTGTGCAGAGTATGGGGCAGAGGATATCACAATACTGAAAGATGGTCTGGCCTTTCTAAGCACAGTATGTTCAAAATGGTAGCATTGTTGCATGATCTTTTGTGATTACCAGTTTGTCTGTATATCTCTTTAAGTTAATCCCTACTCACGGAAAATTGCAACATCTTACATGGTGTGTTTTCACTCAGGGTTTGAAATATCCTGGACTTCCTTGGTTCTCCGATGAACCAGGGAAAATTTACATTTTGGATTTGCTGCACCCGAAGCCAACTCCAGTAGAGCTACAAATCAAAGGAGAACTGGACCTTAACTCTTTCAACCCACATGGCATTAGTGTATACACTGATGAAGCAGGTAAAGCACAAATCATGTGCAACATCTCACAAAAAAGAAAATAAATCATGTGCTTGAAATGTTCAGAACTGCCAAATCAATGTTAACATTAAGGTTGAGCTTTCATCATCTTACATTTGTAAATTCATATCCTAAGATTTTATCCAAATGGATATTGCACATTTCACAGTTCTCACAGTTCAAAAGATGTCCTTAGGGTACTGTTGTTGATAACACAAGCATTCATCTAATGCTAACCAAGTAAAATGGACTGAAAGTAAGTCTCAGGGACTTTGTTGCAAAATGAAATAGTATACAGAAAGCCAGTTAATTTTATAATTATGTATATTACATTCAATGCTTTAGAGGACCATTTGTTGTTTGTTTGCAATTTTATATTTTTTCAAAAAATTAATAGTTTTTCAAGGCATTTACTTAGTTTTTGAAAAAGTTGCAAATTGGAGGTTTCTTTATTTATTTTCATGAATTAAAACCAGATTTCTGTGGCTATTTTAATTCTGCATTTCTCCTGCAATAATAGTTTAATGTTATTACATTTAGTCAATCATCTCTATATTGTTTTAGGTGGTAGTGGAGATAGCCATTCAGACGGGGTTCAATTGTCTTTGCACCAGGAGATTAGATTAAGAGGAATGCAGTGTGTAATCCAGTGATACTATTTGTACTTTGATTGTATTTGTTTTACACTTTTCACTGTTCACTCTATATCAGAGCTGCCTTAAGTCTCTGCTACAACTTACGCAACATTTCCCACTGCTGTTGTTTTACATTTATAGACTGGACAAACACCTTTTATTGTGAAGCATCCACAAGAAACTGTCCTCAGTTGACTGTGATTGTTAATCAAAAATCTGTCTTTAAAACCTTTTCTGGAAACTGGTGTTAACCCCAGCTGCTTTTACCATAATAACCCCAATTGTCACTAAATCAACCACAATGGACATTTTAAGTTTAGTTTTTTTACTTAATTTCAGCTTTCTGTGAGGTCAGGAAATTAATAGAAATCACTGTAAAATAAAAAAGGGGATTAATGACAACACATTGCTATTTCTTTTCAGATGACTCTGTTTACCTGTTTGTTGTCAATCACCCTCAGCACAAAAGCCAAGTTGAAATCTTTCATCTTGTTCAGGAGGACACACTTGTGCACCTCAAAACTATAACCCACCCCCTACTCCACAGGTATGTACTGTACAATACATTTATAACAGTATCACACCTTTTACATTGGACAATCTATTGCAGCTTTTTATCTCATTCATTGTGTCTTTCAGTGTAAATGACATTGTCGCAGTTGGAAAAGAGAGCTTCTACGCCACAAATGATCACTACTTTTCCAGTGATGTAGTCCACCTTTTGACTCTCATCCTGGATTACCCCATGTGTGAAGTTGTGTATTACAGCCCTGAGGAAGTCAGGGTGGCAGCCAATGGCTTTCTGTCTGCAAATGGAATCAACATATCACCTGACCGACGGTTATACTCAATTCTTCTCAGCAGTCACTGCATCTGCATGTTTTTTAAACTGAATGTATATCCACAGGAATGTGTTGCCTTTGCAAAGCTAAAATAATAAAACATGAATATATTCTTTTTTTACAGGTATATTTATGTTTCAGATATTGTTGACCATGAGATCAACGTTTATGAAAGACAAGAAGGGGAACAATTAGTGTTTGTAAAGGTAATACAGTGTTTTATTTTTTTCTGTGGAAAACAATTAGATTAGATTCATTTTCGAAAATACTCTTATTTGTTTCTTGCTGAAAAGGAAGTGAGAGAAGACCCATACTACAGCTAACTTAATTTAGCTTAATATTAAAACTGGAAATCCCCCAGTAAAACCTGAAAATGAAAAAAATAGATATAATGTGTTGATTGTGAGCTTTGTGTAGTGTTAGTAAGTGGATTTTGTTTTATAAAGACAGAGGTCTTAGTTTTAGGCTAAGCTAAGTTAGCAGCTAGCTGTCTTCTCATGATATTAGAGTAGTATCAACCCTAACATCTTACTCTTAGAAAGAAAGTAATTAAAATGTATTTCCCAAAATGAACTTTAACCGTGCTTGTATTGTAACGTAATCCTTAAACACATTATTTATACATCTATATTCTTCACTTTGCATCTGTATTTCAGGAGGACGGATATTTAATGATCAATTTATTGTTTGTGATGTTTCCATCCAGTCTGTAGCTGTTGGTTCACTCTGTGATAACATCGAGGTGGACCACAAAACAGGTGACATATGGCTCGGTTGTCATCCAAATGGCCAGAAGTTGGCAAAGTATGACCCAGAAGATCCGGCCGGCTCTGAGGTAAGCGGGGGGGCTTTTTTTGTTTGTTTTTTTCTAATTAAACCGTATTTTATCATTGTTATTTGAATTTGCCTGATCATTTTAATTCTGTTTCATCCAGGTCATCCGGATCAAGAACATTCTCTCAGAGAAACCAGTGTTGAGCCTGGAGTACGGTGATAATGGCCATGTGCTAGTTGCCTCCACTGTAGCAGCTCCCTTTGAGGGAAAGTTGCTAATTGGCTCTGTTTTCCACAAAGCCCTGTATTGTGATTTAAAATAATCTTTTATGTAATGATTTTTTAAGAATGATGTTGTAAGAAAGGATTTGGATGGATATGTGATAAAAAAAAAAAAGTTATTAATTCACAATGTGCAAAAGAAAGAAATGTTTTATTTTACAAACACTGGCTCATTGTGAAGGTGGAAACCGTAAGTCATTTATTTAGTATAATATTCACAAAATGCAGTTTGTTTTCTTGATACAGGACAGTATTTTTAATTGTGTCATATTTTGGTCTTTCACACAACTCAGACCAACTGATTTTACAATGTTGGTAAAGGTATACGATCTTTGAGAAAATATATTTTATCCTTTTTCATCTTTGTCCATCAACCCATTTTCCTCTATTACCTTGGCTATTGTAAACCTAGTCCCTCCACCATCAGGATGGTGAACAATTTCCTCTTCCATAGTATTTTTGGAGGGTACAGTGAAGACGAGGCCATCACTTTCTAATTCAAAACTGTCCCCCTCTTTATCTGCACTCACACTTTGTACAGGTTCAGTATCTCTGTTGTCACCTTGTATTAAAGGACGCACCTCGTGTTTGCCTTTGTCCACATCAGTGATAGCATTTATGAACACTTCACTGATGCTCAGCATGCGTCTGTGACGTGGCGAATGATCCAGGGTCTGGATGTTGTTGGCCAGGATGTCGCTGCAGCTCTTAGAGCGATTTATGTTATTTGCAGGCAGTCTTTGTTTTTCCTTGTTTCCAATTGCCTTGATGACAGTGCTATAGTCTTCTTCCTCCTCTGATAAGAAGTTAAAGATGTCAATAACAGAGCGCCTTACTTCTGGATTGTGCTTCTCCTCTACAGGCTCTGGTTCCTCATTATAGTAGTGTCTGTGCCTGTGCCTTCTTTTCTTAAACACTTTGTGAGCTTTCACTACCATGTGGACATTCCAGCTGAAGAATAGAGACAGCCAGGCCAGGCCCATGTAGATCCATAACTCAGCAAACACTCTGTACAGCCTGGGATATTCTATGTTTGGATTTACACCTGAAACGACATTTGTTTCATAGGACTTAACAAACCAAAAAGTTTAGAACCACAAACAACCTCAGAGAAACCTTAACTTAAATTAAATGACTTATATTATGCTAATGTGAACATACCTGCCACATAATCTCCAAAACCAACTGTTGTGAGTGTGATAAAAGAGAAGTAGAGGCCCTCTAGGTAGCTCCATCCTTCCAAAGACATGAAAACAAATGGAGGGATCACCAGGTGCACGACCAGCCCCCATAACAGGAATAAGGCTGTGCAGGTAAATTGGACTTTTTTCTAATGGAAGGGCGGAAAAAACACATTACATTTCAATGTTAAAATAACATAATAGAGCACCCTTTTATTAACAGTTTTCAGAAAAATACTAACTCCAGCTTTCAATGAAATTCTTACCACTGAAACACCTTTTCGGATCAAAACCTGGGACAGACGTTTGGCCCGGTCTCCAAAGAATGAACCCAGCTGACTTATCCATACTAGACACAGGGGGATCCCACACAGACCATACAGGATGCAGAACACACGACCACCTTGAGTCTTAGGAGCAACATTACCATAACCTGTGGATTACAGGAGTTAATTTTCACACATCTAGACTTCATTAATGGTTAGGTCATCTGTTAATCATTTACAGATGGGAAATAAAGCATAAAGGATACTATTATAAAATGGGTGTTTTCAGGTTAAAAGAAAAAGACCTTCTTATTATCCTCCTCTAGTATAAATGTTTTTAATTTGCTTAAGTATTCATTTAGCAGGAAAGTCATAGTTTGATCATTTGCAAATAATTAATTTACAAATACAGTAACATTTACAACGGCACATTTATTGTCTTTGTTCTTGATGTTAGTCATTTATTAATCAGGGCTTGTGGTTTCTCAATTCCCGACAAATCTTCAAGATAATTATTTTTAAGACTTATGTACAGAGTAAGTATTAAGTACTATGTATGACACTTGGTCTGTCTTTTAAATAGTGTGGCATTTTAAGACAATTATTCATTCTGTTAGCAAATATTGACAGTATTTGATAATAAAAATTAAAACAAACATAATCCTTGTTTTATGTCAACCTATTTACTCACAGCAGCTAAATGTATACATGTCATAGGCTACAAACCTATGGTTGTGACAATGGTGGCAGCAAAGATGACAGAGTTGGCCCAGTCCCACGTGTTCCGCTGTTTGTCCCCAGTGATGGTCACACCTTGGCCTGCAGCATCTGACACTATCTGGGACAATAGACACAGTAAAACCCATTAACAAGCAATTATAATTTCTTTAACTACTTTTCCTTATCAACACCAATAAGTTACACACTTATTGAAACCGTTTAAAATGGCTTATTCAAAGTGTCAACTTCAAAACGTCAAAGCTGCCATTAAAGCGGACACACCCTAAGGAAACATTCAGATATTTGTGGAGGTGGGAGACATGCACATTCATGCTCGCATAATGCCATGTGAAATAAAGCTTGAACACAAATGAACATTTCATGAAAAACATTGAACTCGGTTTATAGTTAGGCTATTGCTTCGGCCAGCATACGGTTGTGTTATTGTTAAATCAGGTAAAACAGGTTTGGGTTTTTCCTGACATGTAAAGGTAAAAAGCTTCTCTTTTAGCTCTCAAAGCTTTAAAACACGTCTAATAGCCTAAGGCAAATGACACTGTTAAACATCTGTTAGTTGATTACATGTATTGTATCTGATCACTTAATGTGACTTTACAAAAGTATAGTTGGTCTATCACCGCGAAAAGTTACGTACAAGTTTGCCTACCTATCTCAGTCATGTTTTTCTCCTGTCATACACTATTATTAAAGCATGTTTCATACCTCCAAAATCTCATCCAGACTTTCCTCTGTTAAGCAGGCATATTTCTTCAAAATTACTTTCTTTTGTTCGATATACTCGTCTCTGGCTGTTTTCCAGTTTGGCTCTTCGAGAATTTGAAATATTGCGGCCCCGATGGACAAGTAGAAAATGATACACGAAGTTAAAAAAGGTCCCTTATCTGCCATATTAAAGTCATAACTTCAGTCTATACGTCGCCGAGTAGTTTTTAATTCCTGAGAGGACTGCCCTTATCCCACCCGCTCTGCTTTCTTCCTGGTACAACATAATGCAATACGTTGCTGAAAAACAAACTCAGCTTCATTGTTTAGAAATGTATATCAGATGGTGGATTTTTAGACTTATATGTATATGATCATATTCCTATTGATTTAAAATAACAGTAGAGAAATGCAAAAACTAAATCTATCGAGCTTATTGTTTTAAAAGGTGTCAACATTATCAAGCAGGGGACCAATTGTTTTTGTAGATGCCAAATCAACATATTTTCACCTTATTTTCAATATAAAATGAATGTGCTTATTTACATATATATCAATAAAAGTGCTAATGTGTATATTTGTATCTCTATACTTTCTTACATGAATGCAGAATACCTTGAATGAAGCAATTATAGAAACACCCAATAGGGGGCAACACGTCCTGAGTAAGCTGCAGTTGTGAGGAGGCATGCCTGCATTTTGTGTGTGAAGTTGTGCATGTTGGTGGTGATGACAGTTGCTCTTATCTTCATCCAGAAGACTGGGGTTGAGTGTGTCACACTGGGTGGATCCTGGCTGCTCAGCATGATAATGGTAAAGAGGTGTTTTCAACAATGTAAGAATATTGTGCATGTGAAAGAATGAATTAATTGAATTATACTGTAGTTTGTCTGTCTGTCTGTCTGTCTGTCTGTCTGTCTGTCTGTCTGTCTGTCTGTCTGTCTGTCTGTCTGTCTGTCTGTCTGTCTGTCTGTCTGTCTGTCTGTCTGGCTCAGTGCACATATTAAGGACAGTTTGTTCATCACAAGGAGTATTAGTCAGCTTACAAAAAACACTATTGAACTGCCCATGGGAAGTGCAAAAAAAGTCACGATATATTTTGTTTTGTTATAGGTAACACTGAGACAGATGTTCCAGCTGTAGCAGCTGCCAGACGGGGATGTGCTGCACCTTATGGGAATTCACAGTGCTTCTGAAGGGAGAATAGAATGGAGCCATAGCTAGGATATGTGTTTGCCTTATGCACTTGATGCACTGAAGTAGGATAACCAGGAATTTATAGCACATTGTTTGAAAATGTAAAAAAAATACTACCCTGGTATACAAAAAATAAACAGGAAATGACACAATCAGTAACAGAGGAAGGAATTATTATTCCTTGTATATACAGGATCTACATGTATGTTAATGTAATCATTTATTATCTCTTACTTTGTTACTTGCTAAAAAAAAAAAGACATGTCCAGGGGCTTTTTTTTTAATAGATAACGGTTATAGTTTCTACATCCAACTCGACCTACACACATGTAAAAATACCACAGCACCCCCATGTGGACCCATCAGCAGAGTTGGAAAACATTTGCATAAATGTCTTTACTTTGGCTGGAGGCTCTGACTTTGCTCCTATCAGTTGTGTGTGACTGGTCACTGGCACACAGTTTGCCTTTGTTGAATGATAGCTTAATATTTGACCACACATTCCTTTGATGTCAAGGCCCTGATACTGAAACAATTCAAGCAAAAATCTACAGCTACTGTACCTGAGGTGATGTTTTAACAAGGAATCCTTTATGCCAACATGAACAATATTGTATAACTGATTCCTTAAATGCATACCCTATATCTGTGTTGAGGCAAATTGGATTATTAAGAACTACTTGACCTGGCTCACCTTTAATGGTAAACAGAAATGCATTTGCATGTGTATGGCCAAATACTGTTGTATGTATCTTACTTTCTAGGACAACCAGTAGCCTATATCACTGATTAAAAATAGAAAGTGATATGGTATTTAACAGGGGTGAAAAGTTGCTTACTATATTCACTCAAGTAGCTTACTTTAGAGCAGCATTGAGGGAATTGCACCTGAATAGAACATTTCAATTTTTAAGCTACTTTTATATTACACAGATGGATATTGTACCTTTACTGCACTCCAATTATTTTAAAGGTTGACTTAATTAAAACGTTACTTTTTACTAAGCATTTTAAAGGATCTGAGTTTTCCACCACCACCACGCCTTTTTACAAGTAACCTGTGGTGTAAAGTATCTCAGTAGGTTTATTCAAGTACTGTACTTTTTTGAGGTACATGAACTTTAATTGGGTATTCCTTTTTTTTTGCTATTGTATACTTGTACTACAATTCAAAGGTAAATTGAGTGATTTGTATGCCAATATTTTTATGCTTTTACCTGAGAAACATTTTGATGCCGAACTTTTACTTGTAAGACAGTATTCATACACTATTGTACTCAATGGTGGGAGAAGTACTCAGATCTTTTACTTGAATAAAAGTAGATGTACTAGAGTGAATACTCTGTTACAATCAAAAGTCCTGGATTCAAAAGGTTACCCAAGTAAAAGTACAAAAGTATTAGCAACAAATTCATCTTAAAGTACCAAAAGTAAAAGTACTTATTTCGCAAATTGGTCCCTTTCCGAATAATATATATGATATGTTTTGATTATAATTATTGATGCATTAATGTGTTTATCAAAGCTGGTAAAGGTGCAGCTAGTTTTAATGACTGTGTATACTGCAGGGTACCTTGTGGACAACCTGATCTCGTCATGGTCATTTCATGTTTTTTTGTAAGATGAGGTTGCTTGTGGATGTTACTCCAGGTGTAACTAAGGTCATAATTAAGTGTTGATTATACTTCACATCATTAATCCTAATCTGCAAAATAAATAAAGGTATTCAATTAGTGGAGTGGAGTAAAACTACACAATGCACCTCTGAGTTGAAGTGGAGTAAAAGAGCATCAACTGGAAATATTCAAGTAAAGTACAAGTATCTCAAATGTGTACTTAAGTACAGTACTTGAGTAAATGTAGGCTACTTCCCTCCTCTGCTTGTACTTTTACTCAAGTATAAGATCTGAGTAATTTCCACCTCTGAAAGTAACACTCCCACCTCCACTCCACCCATCAGTACTTAGTGCTTCGTCATTGTGGCTGCGACACCGCCTCTTTGTGGAAACCTTGCAGAGAGTTGTTCTGAATAGAAACACGGGAATTATGGCAACAAAGTAAAGGTGGAGGAAACGCACAGAAGAGACATCTGTCTGCTCAGGTATGACTCGCCTGCACGTTACTGTGTTTACATTTTACACACCTATTCCTGCGAGGCTTTTAATTTCGCGTCTGCTCGCGACGGCAGTTCGTTTAGAGTTCACTGAACCGTATTTAGGGGGATTATGTCAAAGATGTTTGTGCTGTTAGCTACCTGGAGAATAAGGAACTAGGACACCTAGCCTCCTGTAGTCTGTCGATGGCATGACAAATTAAACAGAAATGTCTACCAAATGATTGCTGTGAGGTTGCATTCAAAAGCCCAGAGACTCCAGGCCCCTAATACTTTGTATAGCAAAGATAACGAGCTTAAAATGTTATAAACGAGGCAACACAACCCCAGCTAAACAGACATGTTGTCCACGGAATTATGTACGTTTTCATGAGTATGTTTCTTATACCGACATCAGAAAAGGATATCTAAAGAAAAGCGTTTGGTAACAATTATTTTTGATTCAACAACTGATTTGGGTCAACTATTACCTGTACGCTCTGTTTCTGTGTGCTAGCACTATATTATATACTTTCAAATAGCTATTTATCTTCAGATTCAAGCCCATTAGCTTTAAATTAGTTTTTGATGTGTATTATTCATTTAATGCGTTTTATGAAAAATGCATGGTTAAATGTAAAACTAGAAAATATCATTGAATGTTTAAATGTTGACGAATCAAAAGGAAATGAGTTGTATAGTGAACAACAGTAACCTGCTAGGAAACATTCAAGGACAGATAACATGGTATTTGTGACAAATGAAATGACAAAAAAGGTGCACATTGATATGCACTAAAAACAATTGAAGGCAACATAGTAGTTGGACCACTCTATGATATTAGTGACTACATTATTTGTGTGAGTTTTGAAACAAAGTCGTAAATACAAACTGAGATACGATAATTATTCTGTGTTAATCATTTGAAACTGTTTTACACTTCAGTTCACCTACATCTCACTGAACCATGTGTGCTGTCACTTTTTTAATTATATATTTAATTTATTTCATAAATAAAACCATTTTTTTCTGAATTTGTATTTGGTATAGTATTTTTCTGAACTACACTCTTTTTCCATTTCTCCTTCTCCCTGCCTCTAACCTGGTTTTGGATTGTCGACAAAAACCTTCAACTTTGACATGATGTGAGTATCCTCTTTATGGTTGTATAAGTGTGACAAAGGCAATTGGTATTGTTTTGCATACAACACTAACAATTATATTACCTTAATTTATTTACAAAAGAGTCCACATACCACAAATAGATTTTAAGGTAATGCAAGGAATGATTATAGCTAAGCAATCCTACTCCCAGCTGCAGAGGCATTTCATTTTTATAAATGCAAAGATTTGATGAATTCATTACTATTTTTAGAGACTATTAATCATTCATGATTTCCATTTGATCTGCCACTCTTCCTGGCATCTAAGTGCAGACTTTCTCTGTATCTTCTATATCCATTATTTGCTGGTTAAAATGCTTTTCTATTATAATTGCATTTGCGTGGTCATAGTTATGACTATTTCTCAAAGTTGACTATTTCTTTATGTACTTTCTTTGTAAAGAGCCATTTAAAAAAAAAAAAAAAAATCCTTGTTGAGCCTTAAAACGATCTAAAGAATACATTGTGAAGGAATCCCTTTTAGAAGTTTAGTCTCTGAAATTACGTGTTCCTGCTGTGGTTGACCTGCTGGTAACTACCCACCACAAAATAGTTTTGGGAGGGGTTGTGTGACTGTGTCACCCTGAGGCATCTGGATGAAACACATCTTTATCTCTCATGAACACATGCTTCTAGCATGCCTCAAAACTCTGTATTGACGCGTAGTATTATTGGCGGGGATTCCCTCTTTCTCAGAACAAATTATGTAGAACTCATAGTTTTTTGGCTTTCACTGTAAAGCTTTTTTATGAAGAGACTCTAAGTTCACAGTTTTTATTTCAGACCTGTCCCACTAACAGTCAATTGAACAGCATGTAAAAGTGGATTCCTATACCATCTATCCACCTGGGGGCAGTGTAAACTAAGTAAACATGACTATTTACAGTAGCATCAGATGATCGAGAATGTAATGTGTACTTAGGTGGCCTAGAATGTCCAACACATTCTGTTCACAATACCGTGAGCACCAGGGTACAGATTTTTATTAAGAGATCTATGATAGCATCCAAGCGTATGCATATTAATATAAGCATTTCACTTCCAATCTGTGTCATTGTTTAGCTTTGTCTCTGAATGCAAATGTTCAAAACTGTTTACCAGCTGCAGAAAATCCATGACTCATTTATTTTGGGGAAAGTTGTCCTGCCCTATTCTCTATATTGTCGTACAGGAGGCATATATTTTTGCAACCTAGACATGTCCTGACTCTTCCCCTTGGAGAAAACATCATGCTGTATTATTTAAATGATCTAAGGTGTGCAAGAAGGGGATAATTCAAACTTGGACAAGAAGGATAGGGGACATGTCTGCTGGCAGAAAGGAGCTGAAACATGGAACATTCCTGGTTCATGAATTTTTCACAACACAATGGTGCACTATGAATATTGATGCACTGCTACCATCAATCCCGTTAGTGCTTTTGAGAGCTCTGTTCATGAGCACAAATAAAAACCCTGAAACTATGCTTCCATCACATGCACTCATTATTCATATTTAAAGCATTTTCAGAGCTGCACAAGTTGTTTTACATAAGATACGGCAGGGAAGGATGCGTGGCGTGCGTGTGTGTGATGTGTACCCAGATGCAGTATTGAAAGTCAAAGAAAGATGAATTGGGTGGCAGTGGTATCGGACATTATGTAATCACTGAGTAATGTTGCCAGATAGGGATAAAGATGTTCCAAACAAACATAACCCCCATGCACTCAGCTGGAGCAATGCATGGCAGGCAGCATTTCATTTGCGTGTTTGGCTGTGCTTTTGAGCAAATGAAGAAGACTGATGGGGGGACCACAAAGTGCGTGTCAGTGTTTTGGGTGTGTCGTCTCAGAGTCTGTGGTTCCAGTCTGTCAATGTCTCGAGGGACTGTTAGTGCTGCTACTCCTCTCCTCCCCTCTCGTTTCTGTCTCTCCTCCCTCTCCTGGGTCCAGCTCAACACCTGCTCCTTGCAGTAGGAACAGGGCAGGGCATGGGTTCCTAAGCAACTGAAGGCAACAGGAGTAGTTCATGAAGCCTTTGTTTCTCTTCCTTGCTGTCTCTCAATTAACTCTCTGACTTTCCATTCAATCCCAAACTGAAGCAGAACTATATCTAAAAGTTGCTCTTCCTCGCCGCTGGGTTTCGTCAGATGATTACAGTAGTGTTACAGTTAATGTTTAACATCAGCAGTTTTCATGATGTGTCATCACTGTGTTCAGTGATCAAAGTCTAAACACAAAAACATGATAAACGATTGTTACTGTGCAAGAGTTTTAGTTGTCTGCGGTTTGATGTCTGCATTGATTTGCGATGCCTCTTTTGGACTTTATGAAAGATTTACGGACCCGTATTTTTACTGGTAAGTCTTTTATGAACATATTGTACACATAATATTGAACAGAAATTAGACTTGACAGTGCTATGCATGGCACATTAACTTTCCTCTGTGAAACAAAGGTGATGATGCCTTTCCCAGTGTAGCTGTGAGAATAATGAACCCCTCTACATCCCCCTACCCCCCTTTTTCAGCCTATGAGTTGTATGGGCCTAATGGGGTCAGGCAGATGGGTGGGGTCCATATAGACAAATTGTATGTATGTGTATGCACATGAGCGGAAGCACATGGGCTGGTGTATATTTTTATTTTTAGATAAGAAAGTTGAGGGTGGATATGTTGTTGGACATTGCATTTCCATTTCCTAATGATTTTGAAATTGTGTTTCTTTTAATATCTCACCATTTGTCTCATAGTTGTAGTCCTGACAACCTCATACTGTGCACATGAATGCACCACGCTGCTGCCTGAAAAGACTGGGCAGGACTCTGAGGAATATTCCGGTTGCCCCCCTCCTGTTTCTGGACATTGTACTGTGTTAATGACTGCACTCTTTGGCCCCCATTCTCCGTGCCTATTTGAGACGTTTGTAAGAACGTTTTATGTGTTGTACCAACAGAGTAATGAGTTGTTTCAAAGTAAAAACGACTGATACACATACATCTGTCGTTTATTTTCCATTCTTCTGGATAACTGTGACGTGCTTTTAATGTTGGATTGCTGCAGCATCCAAACGTATTTTGACATAACCTAATATTTAGCAGCCGTAATCAGCTTTATATGAAAGTTGTGTCCATGTGGTTGTCAGGGGTGCTGGTCGTAGCTCGGTTGGTCAACCCAGGTCGGAGCCTTAGAGCAAGACTCCACCCCTTTACGAGCGTCGGACACCTTCAGCACAACAAAGCATGTGTCGCTCCGCAACATTGTTTCTACTCTGAACGTGCGGAATATAGGATTTTGTCGGATTTTTTATCGTTTGCTTTCCCATTGATGCTAATCCTGCAGTAGGTAAGCGTAATGTAACATGTGTGTTGCTCGCGTAGTGGGGATGAGTTGGTGTGTATTTGTTTTGTTGTACATTCGGCGCCATTTTCATACACAGATTGTTTAAATACCCCGGCACGCCGGCTCGATGCAGCCGGCAACTAATTGTGCGGTTATATTGACAAAAAGTTGGAAATTGAAGTCATGTTTTACTACATTACTGTGTAATATTTAAATTGTGATTTGTTTTAGCAATTTATATGTATAAATCCTTCTTTTTGCACAATTTAAACAGCCAACTCGCTGTTTTACAACATCCCGATAAATCACAAGTGCTCGGTAAACTGAGCCAGCGATGTTTTTCTCCATGTTTTGTTTTTGTAAAGAGGAATGGAAATACAAGTTATCTGTTTACTAAAAGAGGCCACACAGTTTGTTTATTTTATGAAAACTTTGGTAACGGATGATAAATGATGATTCTAAAGACGAAAATATATATTTTCAGTTTTTTTATGGCTCAAGTACAGTAAAGAGGTCAGATCATGTGAAATTATTATAATCATATATGATGTATTAGAGAAACAAATCCTAATATATTGTCATGACCTGACTGTAAGTAACATGATTGCCATATTGTATTTGTTAATGATTATTATATTAAATAGGTAGTGTTCCTCATCATGTAGGGAGGTTCTTGGTTTGGATGCTTCTGTGACTTGTGTTACACAGCTATGTGTCTTCTCCGATGTTGTTTTTTCATGCTGTTTCAGATGGCATTGCTTGTGAATTCGATTTCTTCTGCTTGACAAGACTTGCTTTTACCCTGGAGAGGATAGTAAAGGTTAAAAATATCCATCTTTGCTGGCGGACGCCATATGTGATTTTGTGTCTGTGTTCTTCCCCTCACACATAGAGACACTTCTCCAATAAGCCTCATCCCCCTTGATGATACTGCTGGATAAATATAGTCAGATTATCTTTTATGGAGTGCTGCATATATGACGTGGTAAGGATGAGAAAGAGACATGGGTGGCATTATTTCAGTAGGACTGGCAAGTGCAACACAAGTAAACACAGAGGTAAAAAAAAAATGACAAGAGGTAAAATACAATCTGGGTGCTTGGATCTCCTGTTCTGCTGAATCAGCAGTGTTGAATGGCTGTTGAAGGATGTTTTTGGGTCCGCTGTGTGGGAGTGAGGTCACTGGGGACCCAGAAGAGATTTCTGATGTTAATCCTCCTTTGGGAGTTATGATGTATTTGTGCAGTTACACTACTACTAAGTTGTGTGTACACCACTAAATACTCACTTACAAATAAACACACAGTCCTCTGCTGTTTTCTTTAAGAATGAGGGATTTGGTGGGTTCGAGCCTAAGAACTTTAAATTAACAAAAATAATGGAAAATTGCAAAAGTATTTTATTTAAATAGTCAATTGAGTTCATTATTCAAATCCTTTTACTAAGATATCTCACTGTCAAGACACAACTCTGGATTTTGTGTGTGTCAAACATAAACATTTAACACTTCTTCCAAATTGTGCACTAAGATACATTTATAGTATTTCTTCAATGGGCTTGGTCTAAGGGGATGTTGGAGACAGATTCAGAATTGCTTTCAGGGTAACCACAGTAAATCAATCAAGCTACTTCACTCTTTTCCCATGTCGGTTCATGTTACAGCATCAGGCTCACAGACCATCTGTGTGTATTGATCAGGGAATGGTTGGATATAGGTTTACAAAAAGGACTTGACTAAAATAAACCTTTTGTAGCCCAATAGCTATCACACAGTACTCTCAAGAGATATCGTGTCACATGATTACAATGTTTCCTTTAAAGTTTGATCCTGAAGTTTTAGTCATTTAAGGATCCTTCAATAGGAAGTTCATGTGTACTATAATGATTTTGGGTTTCAGGGCCTGCTCACCCATTTTTTTGTGTGTTTTCACAAAGTTGTTGGGAGGGCCTGTGTCTGTCAGCTGAACATATAACAGTTTATCCAGGCACGTGTTTGCGTGTATGTTGGTGCGCCTGTGTTTACTGAGAGAGGTTAATAGGAGCCACCATGGGGCCAGAGGACTGATATCTCGGCTTTCTGTTCATTTCTGTTGATTTTAAGCCAGGGAGGCGGGGCTCCACATAAAACCATGAATCAGCACAGCTGATAGCCCCAGCACTTCTTCATACCCTCTCTCCCACACACATGCAAATGCATGCACATCCAGAGTGGCAGAGCCGAAAGACAGGGGAGGGAGACACACTGATACTCAGTGAGATGGATACTGTAGGCAGGTAGATAGTTGGAGATAATCTCACTTGGTCACTTGGGGGACGATTAACTCTAAACTCCTTCTAATTCCTTAAGCCTACTCTCAGTACCCAGGAAACATGCTTTCTTTTTGTCCCTGTATTGCTGCAGGGTAATGTTATTGTGGAACTCGAGCCTGCTGTCAGTCAGTGTCCAGTGTTTAGTGAATTCCCTCAAAACAAATGAAATATATCCTGTCATCTTTTTGTAGACTGTTCTATTGTGGTGTATGCATTTGCGGCTGTGCACTCATGTATGCACATGTGCATATGTGTGTTGTGTGCAGCGCAGTGTGAACAGAAATAGATATGAGCTTGTCTGTAAAGGCTAATGAGTCCCTGCAACTTAAAGACATGAAGCTATTTATATACTATACCTCCTCCTCTCTCCATTCAGCTCTCGTCTCATTTCATCACACACTTAACACACGCACAGCAGCAGCTCTGCAGCATCACTGGCAAATGATATAACTGTTTTGGTATCTAGACATTGCTTGAATTTCTTTTTTTAAAACTGGAAACTTGGATTAGTTGGCAATATATAAATGAATTTAAGCAGTGTTTTCACTGGGTTAGCATCAATTCAGACCTTTATTTTGCATAATTGTAATGAGAATAATTAATACATTTGGGGTCAAACTGTTTAAGCTACTGAATTAATTAATTTGAACCAAACGCAAATCCTTTGTTTAATCACATTTCAGATCTTGCTGTTGTAACATTAAATTCAATTGGAAGTCACATAAACTCTAAATTAAATCCTGATTCCCCTCCAGCCTTGGCTTTTGCACCTGATCCAGCAGCTATGAGCAGACAGCTCACTCTTGCTAGAGGGTGGCCTACTTCATTTATAATTTAGCTAATTAGAGCCGCCAATTATGTAGGATGGAGGGCAGATTTCTTTTACAGAGCAGCTATATTTCATCTAATTACCTCCAAACCGAGCAAGAACTATGCATTTTGTTATGATAGATTGATGCTTTTCTAGATGTCCTGTGGAGTCGCATTATCTTGATGGGCCATGATGCAGGATAGCCCTGCTCAGCTGGCTGATAGCAGAGATGTTAGATAGGAAACACAAAATGGAGGAGGCAGCAGACACAAGCTCAGCTGGTCCATTAGGAGCATGTCTGTGCCCTGACAATCACAATTGAGATGACAGAGCATTAAAAGACCCAAAGGAGCCTGTGGGCATTGATGCATACCGGTGTGTGCGTATGTGTGTGGTGACCTAGGGAATAGGCCTATGGGGGGTCCGGTGGGGGGAAGGGTAGGCAGGATTAGTTATAGTGTGCAGCACAGTTATTGGTCACTGGACACAAACAATGGGAGGGCTAAAGAGGATTTGGTTTGTGTGCGTACCCCCTCCTCCCCTCCTGCTGTCCCGTAGTGCCAGTGAGAAGTGTATGGTATAGAGGGCCAGCCTGCACCCTTTGGGACGGCCTGTACATCTGGAAGGTCGGCCTGCCTGCCTGTCTGCTTGTCTAGCATCCCCCTCCCCCACTTCATACAAGGCAGTGTGGGACTTGAACTACATATGGAAGAGACAAAAGCATTAGTCACCAATTAGACAATGCCGAGTACAAACGTGATTCAGTCAGATTGAAGACAAACTGTGATTGTTAAGACAACTACTGTAACAGATATATAAGGAAAGTGTAGTGATTGCATAATACTAGTGAGTTGCACTGTTTACTAAGCTGGTTAGAAGTTTATAAATATACCAGAACGGCCCTCTCGCTGCCAAGCTAGTGAATCAAAGTCGTGTTCATTAAAGTCCAAGGCCCTTCTGCTGTGACTTTAAATCTCATTGTTTTATTATAAGTCACTTAGGCAAGTACGCTTGCACTGTTTGTTACATATTTAAAACTGCCTTGGTGTCTCCCATCGCTGCTGCAGTTTTAAATCATGTTAAACTGAATATATTTGGGTTTTATACTGACAAAACAACATATTTAAAGACTTATATCAGTTGTGATGGACTATATTCTTACAGTTATATGCAATATAATTGTCAGATTGATCCATAATACTTATAATTGTTAGTTGCCTCCAAACAGAAGGTGACATATTTGCTTACATCTCCTGTATTGTTCTGCTCATTGGTTGCCAAAAGTGTCATAACCAGGAACTATTGATTGGAAGGGATTGGTTAACCAATTTATATCTGCATATAATGTCATATCACCGTAGTGCTTCATATCACCTGTGCAGGGTGGGCGCGTGTGAGATGGAGGGCAGGGCAGGCCTGGCGAGGATGATGCAGGCACCGCTAATACGCAGCTCCAGAGCAGAATGCCTCCTTTGTGTCAGTGAGATTTAATGAGTCTGTGATAGGCAGTATGGTGAACCCACTCTCAGAACTCTATGTAGACACAGACACACTCTTCAACAAGGAAGGCTATTGTGTGAGGAAGTGGTGTACGTGTGTTTGTGTGTGTTTGAGTTAGAACATAATCTGTGGGTGGCAGTTGGCTTCATGTTTTATGGAGAAAGTCTCATGTATGCCACTGGGATTATGAAGCAAACAATAAATTAAAGCAACAATTTGTATTCTTTATTTTGATATTTGCTCGTGGTAAATGACTCCGCTATTGGTGATAATAAACCGTGCATACATATTACCCTATTTGCATAATAAAATCAGAATTATAAGCCTCTGCTGAGCATTTGGGATTGAACACGGGAGATGTGACTTTTAGTGCAATGATTGTTTTCGATATGAATTAATTTGCTGATTAATTTCCAAAATATTACATTGTGAAATTACAGTGTGAAGTTATTCATGTGCTTATAAACTACTTCTCCTAATCTTGTTTGTTGTGTACCAAGTATAGCCACACTATACGACACCGTGACCTTCCTCCACCTTTGACTCTTTTCTGTTCTCCTTCCCAGTGGCTACCATGACAACAGAGGCAAGTGCAGTGAGTGAGGCCGACACTGAGAGCAAACAGAAGGCCAGTGGCGCAGAGCCCGAACCAGAACCTGAACCAGAACCAGAGAACAAACAGAAGCCGGCGGCGGCGACGTCCGAGTCGGAGGGGGAGCAGTCGAATAAGGAGGGCCAGGAGCAGACCTCCGAGCCTGGGCCTGCTGACGTAGCTACCTCCCCTGAGGAGGAGCAGCTGAAGCCTCGCACCCGGACCTCTGCTGGCAAGGGCCTGTCTCGCCTCTTCTCCTCTTTCCTCAAACGCCGTTCACAATGCTCTGAGGGAGAGGGGTTCGAAGCCGAGAAAGCTAAGGAGGATAAGGCAGACAAGGAGGAAAAATCAGACGAGGCAAAAGAGGAGACGAAAGAAGAGCTGAAAAGTGAGGAGAAAGAGGCTAAGGCGGAAGAGAAAAGAGCAGAGGTAAAAGAAGTGGAAAAGAAGGAAGAAAAAGAACCAAAAGAGGAAAAAGAAAAGGTCGAAAAGAAGGGCAGTAAAAAGAAAAAGAAAGACGCCAAGAAGAAACAAGAAAAAAAGGAGGAGGAGAAAGTTAAAAGCGATGAGGAGAAACGGAAAAGTGATGAAGACAAAGTAAAAAACGTCGAGGAGAAAAAAGAAAAGGTGAAAAGCGACGAGGAGAAAAAGGAACAGGAAAAAGTGAAAAAAGAAGAGGAGTCAAAGGAAGAGGAGAAAGCAGGGGCGACTGTAGAAAAGAAGGAGGAACAGTTGGAGACAAAAGAAGAAGAAAAGAAAGATACCGCTGAAGTTAAAGACAAGGAGGAAGAAGCCGCAAAGAAAGAAAGTAAAGATGAGGACAAAAAGGTTGTAAAGAAAAAAGAAAAGGATGATAAGGTAAAGAGAAGGGAAGACGAAAAAGCTAAGCGGAAAGCAGAAGAAGAAGAAAGGGTAAAGAAGAGGGAAGAAGAGAAAGCAAAGAAGAGAGAGGAAGAAAAGGCAAGAGAGGCCGAAAAAGCTAAAAAGAAAGAAGAGGAAAAAGCTAAGAAAAAGGAGGAGGAGAAAGCAAAAGAAGAAAAGGCTAAAAAGAAAGAAGAGGAGAAAGCAAAAGAAGAGAAGACAAAAAAGGAGGAGGAGAAAGCAAAAGAAGAGAAGACAAAAAAGGAGGAGGAGAAAGCAAAAGAAGAGAAGACAAAAAAGGAGGAGGAGAAAGTAAAAGAAGAGAAGACCAAAAAGAAAGAAGAGGAAAAAACAAAAGAAGAGAAGACTAAAAAGAAAGAAGATGAAAAAACAAAAGAAGAGTTAAAAAAGAAAGAGGATGACAAGGTGAAGGAAGAGGTCAAGAAGAAAGACGAGGAGGAAAAGACAGGAGAAAAGCAAAAAAAAGAGGAGGAAAAGGGGAAGAAAAAGGAAAAAGGAAAGAAAAAAGGAAAGAAGGAGGTGAAAGGGCCGAGTGAGGAGCAGGTAAAGGCACCGATTGCAGCTCCAGAGCCGGAGCTAAAAACTGAGCCAGACACTGAACAGGCTCCTGATCAGCACTCGATAAGCAGCGCAGAGACACAGGTGAGTGTGACACTGACAAATATAACACCTTTGTCTTCCTGCCACAAAGTAGGTGAGAAGTTTGATACCACTTTCATATCTTTCTGTCAACCTACAGTTAGCTTAGCTTAGCTCCAATACTGGAAACGGAGAAAAAAAGCAGGCGATATTGAGCCCAAAGAGCAAAATCACACTGCCAGCATCTCCAGAGCTTAATAATAAACACATTTGATCTTGTAGTTAAACAATATAATTAATAACAAGTAATATTTTTTTACTGGGAATTGCGGTGCCAGGCTATGTCCTTTACGGTCGGTAGAAGTGACCCAGAGTTGGCACTTGGATAATAAGATTCCAGGAGACTGCCGCTCCTGGTCAAGAAATGATCACGCACAATCATTAACCCTGTTTGGTTTTTGTTCAGTTTAAACAATGGAGATAAAGCATGTTAAAGCATTTAGTTGGCGTTCGAGGCGCAGGTAGAACTTCAACCCCGTCACATTCAACCCTGTCACCATTTTTCATTATAACAGGGTTGAACTTTTGACATTTCTTAGATGACTAAATGGTAGACTTTAATGTGAACTGTTTGTAGTCATTCTTACAAGGGACATCCGACTATTGAGGTTCAACAAGAATTAACTTGAATATATTTTTGAATACCCACACAGAGTCCAAGTTGTCTGTGACGGGGTTGAATTTAAAACGATGGAAATTCCTAATTAAATTCCTAATTATTCGGATTTTATGCCTGAGGTGGGAAAATGTGTTTTCTCAAATATTTAAGTAGTCCATTACCAAATGTAACAATCAGAAATGCAATATTTAACTTTTTTTTTCTTCCAAAAAAATGACCCAAAGGGCACCCGATTCAGAGAATCACCCAAGTATCTTTGGACAGAGCATGCTAGCCATTTCCACCTTCTTCTATTTTGTTATGCTAAGCTAAACTGGTGCTGGCTGTAGCCTCTTATTTAATGCACGGATAAAGGAGTGGTATTGATCTTCTCATTTTACTCAAGGCAAGAAAAACAACGTGCTATTCCCAAAATATCAAACTTTTCTCTCAATCACAAGAGTGTGAATTAAGGTTAAAAAGACAGAGCTCTCATGTGTACAAATTCACGCAGCAGATTGGATTGTAGTAGAGGAACACATGTTTTTTTCTTTCTTATGAATTTTTTATGATGTGGACAGCTTGCTCAGCGAAAGTAGCGGTGGTGCACTGGGCTGAAAGCTTGGCCTGACACAAAAACGATCCATGCTGTTCTTAAAATGCAGCTAGCATCAACAGCAGTATCTTTATTGTTTACTAAGAACTGTACCCTGTGCATTAATTATTGTGCTGTCATTAAAAAAACAAAAACAATGAGTCATTCCTCTTATTTATTCTTTTCAAATGTTTTGTCTTTATTCTACAAGCAGGAGCAAAAGGAAGAGGCTGCGATAAAGAAGGAGCCTGAAGTTGTGGAGGAAGTGAAGGAGGAGGACACAGAGAAAAAAGAGGAAGAACCCGCAAAACAGGAGAAAGAAGTCAAAGGAGAGGAGAAAACAAAGGAGAAGACAAAGGAAAAGGCAAAAGAGAAGACAAGGGAGAAGACAAAGGAAAAGGCAAAGGAGAAGACAAAGGTGGAGGAGAAGAAGGAGAAGCCTGTAAAAGAGAAGAAGACAAAGGAAGAAGAGGCTCAAGGCCCCAAACGTCAGAAAACCATGCAATGCAAAGTCACCTTACTGGACGACACTCAGTTTGAGTGCGAGCTTGATGTAAGAGGCCTCCCAAATTATACTTTTTAGAATGTTTATTCCAATGGCTAATACCCATGTTAAAGAATCAAATGGTGATGTAATTTAAATAATCTCCTTCTCCACGTTTGTCTGTCTCTCTTTCTTGTGTAGAAACATGCTAAAGCCCAAGAACTTCTTACAAAGGTGTGCGACCATGTCAACCTGCTGGAGAGGGATTACTTTGGCCTCGCCCACTGGGAAAACCCAACCACCTGTGTAGGTTCTTTTCTACTCCCTCTAATAAAGTTACTCTGCAAAAGCATACTCTTATAATACATGAAGTTGGCTGTAAGCAGATGTTAAAATATTTCCCACCACATTTTTTATCCCGCAGACATGGATGGAGTCTACCAAAGAGATCCGGAAACAGGTTTCAGGTGCCGTGTATGAGTTTACATTCAGCGTCAAGTTCTACCCTCATGATCCAGCCCAGCTGACTGAGGACCTCACCAGGTGAATATCTCTATTATTAAAGGAATAGTCTAATTTCGGCAAATATGCCTATTCTATGTGATGTAGGTAATATGTTATTTGGAGAGGTGCTGGTAGGCTGATTATTCTAAAGGACAGAGCCATGCTTTCCGTTTGCCCTGCTTCCAGTCTTTACTCTAAGCTAAGCTAGCGTTATTTTAAAAAAAAAACGAAAAGTAGCTTCACAGCTAACTCTAAAGTGGGTATTACCAGCAAATCCACACTATAGTAAAGTCAGAATATACTTACAACGTCTCAATGAGTGAGCTTATTGTTGTCCCTTCACATCTTCTCCAGGTACTTTCTGTGTGTCCAGCTGAGGAAGGACATTATGCGAGGTGTTCTTCCCTGTTCCTTTGTCACACTGTCCATGCTGGGCTCCTACACAGCCCAGTCAGAGCTCGGAGAGTATGACCCAGAGCTCCATGGTGAGGATTATGTAAGTGAACTGAGCCTGGCCCCAGGACAGAGCAAAGAGCTGGAGGAGAAGGTGATGGAGCTGCACCGCACATACAGGTAATCAATGGGGAAAATTGGAACGTCAAAGTGATGGCAATCTGTAGCCTCCAGTTACGTTTCATAAAATGTACTATTAAAATGTAAAAGTACTTGATGATCTGTCTTTTTCCAGGGCGATGACCCCAGCCCAGGCAGACTTGCTGTTTCTGGAAAACGCCAAGAAACTCGCCATGTACGGAGTTGACTTGCACCAAGCTAAGGTATTCTTTTGAATATAAAGTCACCTGTTTACACCCTTGTTGTGTTGGTAATCTATTGATGCAAATATTTAAAGGGAATTTTTCAAATGCTAAATTCAACAGTTCAAGGATCGACTTCCTGTGCGTGGCTATTTTACAGCATCCCGCTTGTATTACATCAGTAGTATCCACATTTTAATTACAAAATTGAAGTCCCCTTTTGGAAAAAAAGGAGAGCTTAATATCATTTTAAACTAGATGACCTCAAACTCCATGTCCTCCGTGTGAAAAAGTCTGCCTCCCAGTGACTGTTTATTGTAATTGCAGTGTTAGGGTGATGGCATGCAAAGCTGCAATATCCTAACTGTTTCATCCTGTTTTTGTGCATCCAGGATCTTGATGGCGTCGACATCATGCTCGGGGTTTGCTCTAGTGGTCTGATGGTTTACAAGGACAAGCTGAGGATTAACCGTTTCCCTTGGCCCAAAGTTCTCAAGATTTCTTACAAACGCAGCAGCTTCTTTATCAAAATCAGGCCATCAGAGGTACATCTGAATGTACCTTTTTAATGTTTTCACTATATTTTAAATTAAATTGTTTTTATTCATTTACATTAGAATTATAATGTTATTTTTGGATTAAAATGCTATTGTATCTGTACATTATTTACATTGTTTGGGAATGCTGTGCAGCTGTATGTAAATGTAAATGTATGTCAAGTCTATGAATACATCTACTTTTGGCTTAATACAGACTTAGCATGACTGAACATCATGATTAATACATTTGAATAATAATCCTTAAATATATTGCACACTGAAACTCAGGTTTTGATTTTAGACTATTTTGCACACTTGCATTTTTATATCCAGCATACATTTTTTTAATAATATACAAAATGTTTCGAAGATTTTAATTTAAGAAATTGTCTTTTAGTATTGATATGCTTTACAATATGTTCATACAGCCCAGCAGATTCATATCGATGCATGTCAGAATAATCCCATCAACTTAAGCTCATTATATTTGACTTTATTTTGTTTCATTTACAGCAAGAGCAGTATGAAAGCACCATTGGCTTTAAACTGCCCAACTACAAAGCCTCAAAGAAGCTTTGGAAAGTTTGCGTTGAAAACCATACCTTCTTCAGGTAAGTTCAGGTCATTTAACCTAACCACACATTCTAAATTACACTTCCCTGCCTGGCAACAGAGGTCATTTGGAGGTTGTTTCTATCCCTCCAGATAATTGGCTAACTGCTCTCTACAGCTTAAGCCCTATATTGGCTCCCTGGCAGTTTAACCACAGAGGCAGAGCTTTATGCCCATGGTCATGACCTTAGAATTAGACCTCAAAGGGTTTGTCTAATTAGTTAGATGAAGGTCGAAGCTGTTGCTAACCTTATTGCATAACTGACAATTTTAAGGGAATTCAAACTCCTTTCATGTTTAATGATGTAATTTACTTTTAATTTCCTGGTCCATCGGACTTAAATTGAAATTAAATTGGAAAATGTATTTAATGTTGAGTGAATGATAATGAAGTGTGTTTGTCTTTCAGAGTTCCAACAGTGGAGCCACCCTCATCACGGCGCTTCCTCGTCCTGGGCTCTAAGTTCCGGTACAGCGGGCGCACTCAGGCCCAGACCCGCCAGGCCAGCTCATTGATTGACCGCCCAGCCCCTCGCTTCACACGCTCGGCGAGCAAGAGGCTTTCCCGTAACCTGGATGGAGGTATGTGCCACTGTGTGAACTATGTTTGAAATTTGTATTAGCGCGCAGGTTCGATAATCTGCCTCTGACTTTTTTCGCTCTTTCAGCTGGAGATAAAACTCTCCAGCTCCTGCAACAACCCTCATCATCCACCATGTCTGAGGTGGATGATTGGTCGCTGATGCTGACATCTGACAAACCCCAGCCTTCTCCTGAATTCCCAGGTACCAGGAGCCGCACCAGAGCTTTCTGGCATATTTTCTGCTTTTATAGCCTCATCACATAAATTAACATGCTCCTTCGTCTGGCTCATTTGCTGTCATGCCCATAATCCTTTTGAAAACAGTGCCTGTCAGCTGTGGAACAGATGGTTTCCTTGTCAGGATGCTGACTTACTCTGACATGTGGGTAATGTCACCCACGTAATACTTTCCCTGGCATCATCCCAGGGTAATTTACTGTAGTTCTCTTTCTAAAATACACAGGCATTTCCAGTCTTGAGGCTCCTTTCCTCATTTTTGTTGCCGTTTCTGAAGTTGATGCTTGATCTGTGTTGCACAATGGCTTTTCATTTGCTTCTCATTTTTTTGGCTTCTTAACTGACTGAATCATCAGTGCCCCAGTGTCACTTAAAGACGTAGAGAACTAGCCTTTCTCATCTGCTCTCGTTGTGAAGGATGAGAGGCATCTTCCATTCAGCTTTCTACTAACCTGAGCTTACTTGAATTACAAGAGTCTCGTACAAACGCTTGGCATCTGCTTTGGTCCAAAACACGCTTGAAGCACTGTGAAGCATTCATAATGACTGTCATCGTTCCCAGCAAAACTTTTGCACAACAGTCTTCACTCGGTCATTTATTCACAGCCAGAGGGGAGTCTGAGAAGATTTCCATTCAGGAGGAGGGGCAGTCGGTTCACACAGAAACATGGCAGACTGAGACTGAGACTGAGACTGGGCAGACTGGCTCTCAAACCATCACCCAGTCAGTCAGTCGGCTGTGGCCAGAGCTTGGATCTGACGAACAACAGCAGAGGAGAACAGAGGACGAGTGGTCTGCCCTGTTCAGGCGTTATCCTCCTTTCCCCTTTTTCCCACCTTTTGATTTTGCTAAACAGCCAGGTATTTGCACTCATCGTAAAAACTTCTGCAGAAACCAATGTGGTGATATTCTTCCTTGTTTAAGGATTTGCAGTTGGTAAGCTTTGTGTGTGTTTGCTCATCTGGTATGATGTTCTTCATATTTTTTCTCTGATGTTGTCAGCTAAGTTCAGCTTGGCAGAAATGAGCTCTATGGACCAACTATTACAACCAGCACTGAAACAACCAGATGATTGGTTCCTTTGCTTTGACCGAATCATCAGCATGTCCTCACTTGGGCATGTTAACAAACTATGTGAGTGATCTTTGTGTGGAAACATTAACTTCTGAATTTCAATAATGATTGTTCAAAAAAACATGAATCATATTTTCCTTTTGTTATGCTTTATTATTTTGCTTTCCCCTTAAAACCTCCCAGTGTCACGCCAAGCTCAGTTCCTGGAAGAGGAGGAGCAGGGCTTGCATATGGCGGATCAAGAACTGACCAGTGAGGAAGTCTTTGAGAGTCTGCAGGAAACTGAGATCTTGTTAGGCGAGCTGAGAATGGCCGATGTTTTGGAATGGAAGCTGAGGGAAGTTAGGGGTTTAGAGGAAAGACTGCAAGAAATGGATGAGGTGGCAGAGCGACTTCAGGAAGTAATAGAAGAGGAACTGGGAAAGGAAGAGGTAGAACAGTTAAGAGAGGAGGGAGATTTGGAGCAGGGAAACGGAATACAGGTTGAGCATATAACAGAAAGAGTTTTAAAGAAATCTGTGAAGTTAACAGTGGCAAAGGAGGATGCAGTGGATGAATTGGAAGAGCAGATAAAGCAGGTGTTTTTAAAAGGTATATTACCTGAAGAGGAAGAGGCCCAGGTACAGCAGGAGAGTGAAGAAGACGTGACGGGAGAGAGTCAGTCTGATGACCGCTTGAGAGAGGAGCTGTGCCAGATAGAAAGGAAATGGCAAGACGAGATGGAGGAGAAGTTGGAGGCTGGATCTTCAGACGTCACTTCAGTGGTACCGTACCAGACAGTGGAGCGTAGGACAAAGAAGAGAGTGACGATTGTAAGACATAGAGTGCAGATGCACGAGGAGATTGAAGATGTGCTTGCACTGCGTGGTGTAATGTCAGAGGAGAAGCTAGAAAATGAGGGCACATGGCGTAAGACGGTCATACTGCAGGCGAAAACTGAGGGAGAAGTTCTAGAGAGGCTTCAGGCTGACAGTCATAGTCAGGGCGCCGATGGAGATGTTTGGTTCATCGTTTTTGATCGGCCTCTGTACAAGGCTGTTTCCAAACCACCAGGTACAGTATGTCATTGTAGCTAATCTCTCACATTTCTTTACCATTTACTTCTCCATTACTATTTTGTGTGCTGTTAACACTAACAGTTGAACCCTTTAGATTTAACAGAAAGTTGAAGTAAGCATATAAATACAATTTGCCATTTATGTTCTGTCTGTGCTGGCTATTGTTCTGGGTTATATTAGTCGACTTAAAGTAAAGACAGTCTGAACAGATTTGGTCAGTGAAGATGTCCTAATTTGAAAAAGGGTTAAAATGAAGGTCCAACAACCATAGCTTTCCTATTCTGGTGTATCCAGAACATGAAAACCTTTTTTTTCAACATTAAAATGAACATTAATGATCATTTATATATTAATACCATGATCTTAGAGTTGAATCAGTTTTACATAGACTGACCCTCATAGAACATTTCTCTTAAACCTCCCTCACAGCTAATGACTGTGTTTTTGACATCAATATTAACTTATTAACCCACAGTACTTGTATACTGCTACAATTGGATGTATGATTTGCAGTGTGAGAAATACCTACACTAGTCAGGAAAAAGTTTATTGCAAATGAGAATATTCTACTACCCACTGTCCTGCTTCTCTTAGCTATTTAGCACTGAAAGTATTTTATGTCTTTACTGTCACCATTAGTTATTCCTGTGGACCGTGCTCAGGTGGAAGAAGGTGAATATTTCTCCTCAGAGACTGTTGTTACGACAGCTGAGGAGAAAACTGAGCTTAAAGTCGCAGAGAGACAGACAAGTGAAGAGGAAATAAGGCGTATACCAGAGATCCCCCCACCGCAGACCGTCACTGAAAGAAATGATGACTGGTTTGTGTTGCTGGATGTTGTTTCCAGGGAAACACTCTATGTGCCACCAGGTATTGCTTGGACCCTCTGGTAAAATGTTGGCTCTCTAGTGCTTTATTCTGAGCTTTCTTGCTAATATAAAGGAAATGTGTATTAGTGTTTTTCTAAAAGACTTTCTCCTGACTCAAATCTTTTCAGTGTCGGTCAAAGTAAGAGACCACATTGGTGCAGAAAGTGTTGTCTATGTGGGTGGAACTGCGACTGATGAGGAGATTAAAGAAGTTGTTTCTGAGGAGAAAAAGATAATAGAAGTGGCGCCAAGACTTCAAGAAATCCCACAACAACCAGTAATAGCCAGAGATGATGATTGGTTTGTGTTGCTGGACGTTGCTCTCAGAACATCCACATATGTACCACCAGGTACGGCTGAAAGTCCCTGTGCTGCTTTTCAAAACTGTGGCTATCTTGTGCTTTTATTGTGTGTTAACGTACATAAAGAGTGTACTGCTTCTTGTATTTAAAGACCTTCTCTCAATCTTACCCATATCAGTTACATTGAAGGGGAGAGACCAGACGGTTGCAGAGAGTTTTGTCTCTCTGGGTGGAACTGCGGTCAAGGAGGAGCTTAGGGAAGTAGTTTCTGAAGAGAGAAAGATAATAGAGGAGGTGCCAAGACATCTACAAGACATCCCACAACAGCCAGTGACACACAGAGAAGATGACTGGTTTGTGTTGCTGGACCCTGTTCCCAGAGAAACAGCATATGTTCCACCAGGTAATCCATTCGGACCGTTATCACAGCAATCCTCCTCTGCTTTGTGTACACCGTTATTGTTAATCCCTGTACTGTATATTTCTCTGAGGGTTTTATACCTCTTTTGTCTCAGTTGCTGTTGCAGAAGGTGTTAAAGTGTCCCCAGAAGAACGTGTCACTCAGGTTAAAATCACAACTATTGAGTGGAGTGAGGAAAAAGCGGAAGTCGTGGTAGAAGAAATAAAACAAGTGTTTGGAGAACAGCAAGTAGTAGCACTGCCGCGGGCTGTGAGAGAAGTAGAAGATGACTGGTTTGTGCTGCTGGATGTTGCCGCTAGAGAATCATCGTATGTGCCTCCAGGTATGCTCAACTTCTCTCTCCAGGCCTAACACAAAGTTTTACAAGCTTATCGTAGGTGTCTCACAAATGATATTTTGTTTTGTTTGTCATTAGTTACAAAGGACGCTCAGGTTTATACTGAAGAAAAACAATCTTCTGTGACTGAAACAATAACAGTAGAGTCCAGGAAGGAAGTCTTTGTGAAAGAGACGGTGGTGCAGGTGGAAGACAGAGGACAGCAGGAAGTTTCCGGGCCACTCAGAGAAAGAGAGGATGACTGGTTAATCCTGCTGGATGCTGTTCCCAAAGAAAGTGCCTATGTACCTCCAGGTGCCCACAGCCTTGAAAACACGCATTGTCACCCTAAAGAAGAAACAAACAAACAAACGTGGTGTCACGCAAACTATTTAGAGATAATTCAGATTGTGGTGTCTGATTATGAGTTTGAGTATATATTCTGTTTGCTTTCAGTTTCTCTGGTGGCACCGATCCACATTTATCCCAGTGTTCAACCTCAGCAAGTCGAAGTCATAAGGGTAGAGCAGAAGTTGCAGCAGGTTGAACCGATTAGACTGCAGCCTTCCCGGCCACAGACGGAGAGAGACGATGACTGGTTTGTGCTGTGTGATGCTGTTCGTGAAAAGGCAGTCTTACTACCATCAGGTACATGTAATATATGTCTGAACCACATCAGAATTTACTCAGAAACCTTCTGTTTTAACACATTTACTCTTTGCCAATTTCTGCAGCTCTTAGCTTTCTTTGTTTGATGGATAGCGCTCAGCTTCTTTGACCCTGTCTATTTGTGTCAGTTACTCCTGTTGAGATTATTCCGGATATGAGGAGGACGTTTGAGACTGAGGTGTCTACCACAGAGACAGGAACATTGAAGAAGATGATAATTGGTGTGGACAGCAGGCAAGATGAGACACGTCTGTCTGAAATTAGACAGATTATACTGCCGTCAGACAGGGAAGGAGGAGATGATTGGTTTGTTTGGTTCGACATCATCCGCAGAAAGCCTGTTGTCATACCGCCAGGTACTTTTCATTGCCAATGCTGCTACATACACTTTGCTTAAAAAATATATAATGACACATTAAGCCTACATGCACAGCTGATGCTTTCAGCCATAATTAGCAAAAATAAATGGTTCATCAATTAGCATCAGAGTTATTTACCCTTGTTTCTGTGTTAGTTGCTGTGGTTGAGCGTGTTGTCAAAGTGCCGGCAGCCATTGACCAAAAACCAAAATACCTCATGGAAGCCGTGAGGCCCCCCGTGGAGTTTGTGGATGTTAAGACGTCACATCCCAGACAGATTGATGATGAGTGGTCTGTGCTGCTAGATGTAGCAGCAAAAGTACCAGGTATTCTGCTGTCTATTGTGTGTGTGTGTGTGAGCTTTATATTTTTATAAAATAACTCACCTGATTAATTTTAATTAATTTTTTATTAAACGGTTTCACTTTCACTACAAATGT